>NC_071262.1:20915301-21075301 GCF_023375685.1 Ictalurus furcatus
CATCCTGGCAGGAAAATGTGTGTAATTCAAAGCAGATTTAATTTCACCAAAATGTGTTTGCAGAGGATTTATTTTTCTTCTCTATCGAATAATAAATAGTTTGGAGTAACAGCTCCACAAAAACCAGATCCAGATTCTATAACTGTGCAAATTGGGAACAACCAAAATTACTGTTCCTACCCTGATTATTTTCCATTAACATGTGTTTTATTCCTCCTGTAGCACATCAGTTTGTCACTGATTGCATTGTTTATTAATGAAAAACAACACATTGTAGTTTATATCTGTTTATAGTTACATTTAATGTTGTAGAACATCTACAACACGTTATTTTTCTCTTCTCGCTTACATTATAGCGTCTGTAAACAGTCATTTCCTGACCAGCTGCTTTCTATGCCTCTGCCACTGAGTGGGGAACGCGTTACGTTTTAATCAGAGTTTCTGGTTAGCGAGTTTGTAGGATTTATATATAATTCTCATTGTAACCAGCAGATGAATTGAGTAGATTCAGTGAAGTAGTAGGGTCAAGGTCACAGCAAGGTCAAATTTCTGAAATCATTTTTCTTTAATAGCTTCTTTTATGTTTGAAGAATATTTAAGTGCATTTCTGGCATACAGATGAGTAACAGGCTGGTGGAGGCATCAAGTTCTACTCGTTTTCTCGTTCTTGAAGCTAACGACGGACAAAAATGTTACCAATAAACCGATGAGCACAAATTCCTCCATCTTAAAGACTTTCCCTGGATCAGAAACTTCCTGACGGTTACAAAATGTCTACACTGGAGACTCTTTCCATTAACGTTAAATAAACATCGTCTTATAGAAAGTGTTTTTAAGCAGTTTATTATTAGAGCAATCAGAATCAAGAATTCAGCAGTGTTGTGGTATAATATATAAAGTAACGGCAAAAGCGCTACAGTGACAGTTGTCATTATTTGAGAGCAGCAAGTCTGGTAAGTGTCGTTTAGCTAGTTACTTTGTTTATCCATCTTTCTTTGTTTTTTTTTGTTTGTTTGTTTGTTTTTTATGCTTTATCTAGTCTGACTCAGGCCAGTCGGAGAGACAGAGCAAGCAGCAGGAGAAAACACTCATCATGCAAACCAAGAGAGAGCAGCTGAAACGACTTCACAGGGCTCAGGTACAATCATGAACGCACGTCACGGCATGCAGACATTGCGTTCGCATCGCATGTAATGTAGCTGTAACTACAGCGTGTCGGTGTGTGTGTGTGTGTGTGTGTGTAGGTTATCCAGAGGCAGCTGGAGGAGGTTGAGGAGAAGCAGAGAGCTCTTGAGGAGAAGGGAGTAGTTCTGGAGAAGGTCCTCAGAGGAGAGAGTGGTAATTTTTTATCATGTGGCCATGTGTTTAAAATGGCTGGTTGCTGCAGTCGAATTCATGCTAAGCTAACCTAATTCTCACCTTATAGATCATATTTCTGAGAGGTCCATCACTTTTAGGAAATTCATGTAGACTTAATGTTGATTTAAAATGATCGTATCTGGATATATATGCGGAGGGGGAAAAAATACATTTTAAAGCAACAATTAAGCAACTCTGCAGTTCATTTTGCATCAAGAATGTAATCAGACTGCTCCAATATGACATTGCCCCATATATAATTATTTTCAGCCCAGTTTTCATGCTGCAGTCAAAACTAATCACATATCATAAAATAATTCTATGGTCATGGATTGAGATCTGTGGTCTTATGAGTCAATAAAAAACGTTGTTTTTTTGTTTTTTAGGGTTGTTTTTTTTTTTTTTTTTTTTTTTTTTTGCATTGTTTATGCAAATAGGTATCACAAAAGTGTATCATTTTTATATGTAATCTCCATTTTGTTAATGCAGTCGTTCCAGCACTTAACAAGTGCCCGGATTCCTCAAGAAAAAATCATTCTTCTGCTTGCATTAAATGTACATCCAGTGATGCACCTGTTGCACCCAAGTGCTGCCTTCAGGATACATTGAAATCAGGATGTTGTGTGAGCAGTTGTTGACTCCCGTGAAATGCAAATGCGTTTCTCTTATTTATGTCACACTTTCAAGATTTTCAGTTCATCGTAGATCACAGACATGCTCATTGGCAGTCAATGAGCAAATGATGAATAAATGAAAAGTTGAGAATATTTCAAACGATCACACACACACACTCGCATACCACAGGCAATTTTGGAAATGCCAATCAGCCTACTATGACTCTTTGCACTGGGGGAGGAAACCAGAGTACCCGGAGGAAACCCCCAAAGCACTGGGAGGACATGCAAACTCCGCACACTCAAGGCAGAGGCGGGATTTGAACCCCCGACCCCGTAGGTGCAAGGCATACACGCTTTCTAGACATATTTACTCATTTCAAGCTTAAAAGTATGTTATTCTCTCTTATTGACAGATAATTTTGCTTTGGTCTAGAAATAAACGCGTGAAATGAAATAAAAAAAAAATATCGAAGCAGTTCTATAAACAGGCTTAATAGTCTTATATTTGTTTAAAAACAATTGAATAAAGATTCATATTAGTTCAATTTGCTTGCGAGGATAAAATATGTTTTTTTGGAGGAATCTGTGATTCAAATCTCAGTGTGAGCCCTACTACGACGCTCATCTAAAATCCACCAGAAGGAGAATGGGAATAAGATAACGCCAAATTCACATGATGGCTACAAATACGCTAGTGGTGACGAGGGAAATGTAAATAAAACCTGCTAATGGGGGAAAAAAATATTCCTTATTACCTCATGTTCACTTTGATGAATGTTTGTGTTTATGTAAGCTACTTTTCTGCACAAGCTGACTGAAAGATGACGTAAACAGAACGTAGCAGTTTTTCATAGTAATTTTATGGCTCTCATACAGGACGACAAATCTTAACCTTAAAAATGGCACAGTCTAAAACCGACTTCAGTGTTTTGCCTCACACCCCGTGTACCACATACAGTGGGAGAAATAAGTATTGAACGCGTCAACATTTTTTTTCAGTAAATATATTTCCAATGAGCTTATTCGCATGAAATTTTTACCAGGTTTTGGTATTAACTCAAGAAATCCACACACAAAGAAATCCAAACATTAAAGTCCATAAATAAAGTTACGTGGAATGACACAGGAAAAAAGTATTGAACACGCTAATGGAAATTTATTTAATACTTAGTGGAGAATGTTTTTTTTGGTAATAACAGCTTCAAGGCACTTCCTGTATGAAGAAATTAATAGGCCGCAGTATTCAGGTGTGATTTTGGCCCATTCTTCTAAAAATATTGTCTTTAAATCTTGTTCAATTGGATTGAAGTCAGGTGATTGATTGGGCCATTCGAACACCTTGATTTTTTTTCTCTGAAACCAATTGAGAGTTTCCTTTGCTGTATGTTTTGGATCGTTGTCCTGCTGGAAGTCCACCCACGTCTCATCTTCATCATCCTGGTGGATGGCAGCAGATTCTTCTCAAGACTCTCCCGGTAAAGGGCTCCATTCCTTCAATTATATGAAGTCTGGCAGTACCATGTGATGAAAAACCGTTCCACACCATGATGCTTCCACCTCCAAACTTCACTGTTGGTATAGTGTTTTAAGGGTGACGTGCAGTGCCATTTCTTCTCCAAACATGGTGTGTAGTATGACAGACAAAAAGTTCCATTTTGCTCTCGTCTGCCTTACCTTGCCTTGGAGAACTGCTTTTTCTTAGCGCGTTCAATACTTTTATTCCTGTGTCATTCCACTTTATTACACACAACTTTATTTATGGACTTTAATGTTGTGAATTCTTTATATTTCCGGATTTCTTGAGTTAATACTGATGTCTGGTGAAAATTTCATGTGAATAGCCTCATTGGAAATATAGTTACTGAAAATAATGTTGATGCATTCAATATTTATTTCCCCCACTGTATATGCTCCATGTCCTCCACAACCCTGACCAGGATAAAACACTTACCAAAGATGAACGTATGCATGAACATATAACCCTTCAAAAATTGAAAATGTATCTAAATGCAAAATATGCCATCTTGTATAGGAGCCTATTCATTCTCAATGCATCATTTTAGGTGACTCCGACCTGAACTTCCTTTCTTTACTAATTCTAGTTAATTCAATGCTCATTAAAAGCTTGGACCATAGCTAATTCAAAGGAGTTACTCTGAGGAATGCAGTCATACAGGTCTGAATCATTTGAATCGGGGATATTTGAATGCCGAAGCCTACACGCAGCCTTGGTGCTGTACCTGCGTTATAACTATATGGCTTTTATTTATTTTATTTATTTATTTATTTTAAGTAAAAGAAAACCACAAGGTCATTCCAAGAAGTTGTTGGAAAAAGGTTTGCGGTGAACGGCGCACGTTTTTCTTCCCTCTTTTTCATCTCGTCATCTCGTGGCCTTTCCATATTAGCCGTCCTCATCCCCGATCCATGCCTCGGTGCCAGAGGTTTTTGTAAGAGGGTCGAAATTAGCCATTCAAATAATAGCAATTTGCATTCAAACCAAATAGCCACTTAGAGTGTAAATTGTGCCGAAATGACTGTAGAGGTAATGGGTCCTTTAAATAGGTTGGAAAGGGGAAAAGTGCTCCAAAATGGTCTGACGTTTCATTATTTTAGCGAATGTTTATATACGTGAGGGTTATTAAAGCCCGCAATTCTTCCGGATGAAAAAAAGTAACAGTGCCTGGACGGATAATGAGTTTATAATCATGGTCTTGAAAGTCAGTGTGCTATTTGCGTTTGGTTAAATTGAATTTTAACATCTTGGAAATGTGGGGTGGGGCGGGGCAGGGCTCCTTTTTGGAAATACTTTGTGATATTGGTTAACCTTTCAGCCTCTATTGCATGCCTTGTGTAGATTCTACGATTGTTGTGAACTCTATACATCTCCAAGGTGAACTCATGTGTTCCAAAGTGCATCATATGACTGTGTTTTTTTTTTTTTTTAATAGCCCTCGCTCAGTTGTGTACTTATGAGAGCTTGCAGGCAGAAGGATGCAGCCAGTTGTTGTTAGTCTGCCTTTGTGTATCTTTTGACCAGCCATCTTGAGCAAGCACCAGCTGCTGCCCTGCTGTAGATGCCGGTGAATATGTACAGAGTCGAATGATGGACTCTGGCTGTCCAGCAGCTATTGTCCTCCGTGTTTACTCATCTGTGTAGATCATTGTATCAGCAGAAAGAGCAGAGGGCTTTGGGGCTGAAAGGCTTCATTGTTATCTGACATTCACACATTTGTGATGAATGGAACGAGTAGGTGGTGGACAGCGTGCTCATATACACTATGGACACTGCTGAAGGGGGTGCCTCGGTGTGACAGCTGTCATGTCTTTCATGACTGTTATCAGAAACGTGTAAATATTTTTCTATATGATCAGGACTCTCCTGGGTGATGTACCAAGAAATATAAACAAATACAGTTTGTAGAGGATTTGTATTATTTGTATCATATAGCCGATGTAAATATTTAATAGATTTTCCACTTTAAAATAAATGAAAGATGTCATCAGTGTAATATGCATAAGGGAATGCACGATTTAAAATGTATATGATTTTATAAAACAAGACAAGCTTATCCATGTGGCCAAGAAAGATTCACCAATCTATATTGTAGTATAATAATAATAATAATAATACAGTAACAAAATTAAGTATAACTGGTGCAATAATGACAGTAACACAGCAAAAACAATAATAATAAATAGTTATTGTAATTAAAACAATAATAATAATAATAATAATAATAATAATAATAATAATAATAATACAATTAAAATAACAATAAAAATGACATTACTAACACCAACATTATGACGAGAACAATAGTTGAGAACAGCAATAGTTAAAATAAGAGTAATAGAAATATTAACATTGATTTTGCTATGAATATAATTAAAGACAATACAACTATAAGAACAAAAACACAATAGCAAAAACAACCAACTATAACAATGAAATATTTCTACACTTTAGTTTTAATTTTTGGGGGGCTAAATAAAGCACTTCTTGAACTGTCAGAAATTCGTTTGAATGGGAAGCGTGGTTTGTAAGCGTAGCCTGTGTTGCGTTTTTGTGTTTCAGAGGACGCATCAGCAGACGAGGCCGAGCTCCTGCACACGTGGTTTAGACTCGTCCTGGAGAAGAACAAGCTGGCCAGATACGAATCGGAGCTCATGATCTTGTAAGAAACTCCCCCTGGGTGTAAGAATTGGGCCGAGGTCTGTGTCTGTGTACGCGTGCGGAGAATATTACAAATGAAATGTAGTACTGTTAGAACTTAATGAAACCTACGTGTCTTAAAAGTAGTTTATAAGTATCTAGATGGAAAAACATTGTGTGTGTGTGTGTGTGTGTGTGTGTTTTAGTAAATTCTGTGTAGTTCAGTTTTGGAAGACATCCAGCACCCGAGTGTGTTTACATGCACACTAATCATCCAATCATTATCTCATTTCATATGACGTCAAGTAACTTTTATATACACAGCACATTTAAAGGTGACAAAAATGCTGTTCAAGAAAATCAAGTAATGTCAAACAGCAATGAGAGAAAATAGGAATGAATGAAAGTAGATCGATACATGATTAAAACAATTTTTTTTAAAAAAGCCATAAAAGACAAACCCACAGATTAAAAGAAGGGACAAAAACAGAGTGGCGAGATCATCGGGAGATCGCGGAGTTTGAACACTAGGGGCATGCTCTCTCTCTCCTGTCAATCACAGGGACACTAGCCAATCACAGACATCTGTGAGCTCATGTATGCGGAAGAGGGCAGATTGCTCTTTCCTCTGAGTGTGATACTCCGCTCTGTGATGCAGTGTGCTCCTGGGGTAGTAGTTGTGTGATCACGGAGGACTGGCTGGTATTTGGGAATTGGCAGAGAACTGGGGCGAAAATAGCAAAGACTCAAGACTACAGACCGCTTAGATAGACTGAAATGCCAGGGAATTGTTTTTTCTTCTTTTTTCCCCTTCCACAAGAGGGTTTGAGTCTGAGGTTGGTATCGAATGCATTAACGTGTCATGGTTGCAGTGCAAAGGAGCTGGAGCTGGAGGACAGACAGAGTCGGCTACAGCAGGATCTCAGACGCAGGATGGCCACCGAAGGTGAGAGTGATCGTCACTTAATCATCTGCGCGTTTCCACCGCTTTTCAGTATTTACCTGGCAACACTGGTTCAGTTCAAGCAACACAATGCTGAACCTGGAGATACCAGAGGCAGCATGGTGTTTCATCACCATGGCAACAAGTGCTGACAAATACAGTATGATCAAAATGATTCCTATAATTATGAACCATGAATCGTAATACGCAGAAGTAAAGTCCTCTACTGTAATTATATTTACATTATTTGGTAGTAAGTGTAATGACTTTGCTTAACAGCTCGTGAATAAATATTTGTTAATAAAGTGACTCCAAGACTCCAGATACAAACGCTCAGGTTAGGTTGTATAAATTGTTGACAAAAATCTGGTTTGACAAAAATCACATGCAATTCCAGTTAATTACACTGAGACAGTTACTATGGTTACTGGCTTTGAGTCACGATTGGGAACTATTGCCACGTCCCAATTCACCTACTATCCTTCCTAAATAGTGTCCGATTTAGTATTCGATTGAGCATGTCCCAAATCCCGAAGGTACCCGGATGGTCATCTGTTTCCGGTAGATTTTCGAATTGTGGATCCGTGAACACTTTTTCTGCTAACATTACCCACAGCTCCTTGCGCGAGGGCGAGAGGAAGGGTTTTGTGACTGTTTGCTTCGCCGAATTCACCGTGCAAACATAGCGGACGGATGTACCGTCGGTGACGCGTCTTCAGTATTTAAGCCTAAGAACTTAAATATTAAGCACTAATTATAAATAAAAATAAATCAGTGGAATGGCAAATTCTTTCTAATAAAGTATAAATTAGATAAGGAATAATGAATGAAGAAAAGCTGAAATGCGACAAGTAGTTTGTTTAAAGTGACAGTATGCGTAACTAGGCAACAAGGTTCTCTTCAATTACATGATGTTAGTACATCCCAGTACTTGCGTTCTGTGCACTAGAGTACATACTTCTAGTGCATAGTATAAGTAGGCGAACTGGGACGCAGTAGGTTTGTGGGGATGGAGCAAAAATAAACAAAACATATTTTGTCTGAAATGTCAGTTAATCTGTATTCATTTTTTGTTTGTAGCACTGTTGTGTAAAAGATCTATAATACCGCATCCGCAAACATGCTGTCGTACTGATTACACAGCAGGGCTGTGAGATTCAGTACAAGAAGTGCGATATTGCTTATTAATGGCGCGACTCTTGTTACCGACAAGGCCGAATAATACTGTAGTTAACAAGAAGTCTGTTTTGAATGTCGTGTATATGAAATACGCAATATATTAGATTTCTGATTGATGCTCTGATGGAGGAATTCAATTTTTTCCCTCTACCTTTGGGTCAGAATGACACACGATTCAAAGAAGCACTCAAATTAATATTAAGCAGTAAAGCAACTGGAGAGAGTTGATAATCTACAGCGTTCTAGAGATAGTCCACTACACTGAATCATTAGAGCATTTCAGAATGGTAATGGATAACCTACACTATGCTTTCAGACTTCCACAAGTAGTGCACTTTATAATAAAGCTATAATCTATGGATAGTTTTGTTTAAAACAGAAAAGGGAAAAAAAAAAAGAAAGAAAGCTCTTGTTGCTTGTGTGGGCATAAACTTGCTTGTATGCTGTGTGTAAAAGTCACTCTGGGCCTGTTTTGCTGTGCAGACTGTAAGAAGAGCGCTGCGGAGCTGGCGGAGGAACAGGCCCTGCTGGGCGAGGTGATGAAGGTGGTGGAGGAAAGAGATCGTCTGGTGAGCCTGCTCGAGGAACAACGGCTGCAGGAGAAAGCCGAGGACCACGACCTCGAGAGCCTCATCCTCTCCAAGGGCTACCAGTTTCACTGGTCATGACCCCCCCCCCCTCCCCCCCCCCCCCACACACACACACACACACACACACACACACAGAGAGTTGAGTGCTGATTTAGGATGAAGATGAACACAAACTTGACTAAGCAGGGAAACCTTCTAGCGCTTATGAAAGTTTTAGCTATATATACATTACTCTTGTTTCTTTATCACTATACTTAAACCGCTCACCGATCCTAGATCTGCGTTCTTGCTCAAAAATGTGGAGTGAAGAAGTTTCTAACACCGATACGCAAGTTTTTTGTTGTTGTTGTTTTTTTTTTGTTTGTTTTTTTTTACGAGATTTTACATGTCCTGCTATTTCTGACTGAGCACTGACTGAATGAAACTCGTTTCACGTTATATCTTGCAGAAAAGAAATCTTATTAAAGTCAGCGGGTTTCCCCAAACATCAAAATAAACGCCCTGCTGCCTCACTGCTGCTTCTTTTGAACTAAAAACCGCCCAAGATGTGCCTCGTAGTAATCCGTAAACATCACTAATGGGTTATATTTATTTACAATAGGCACTCGTTTCCAGTGAGTGACAGCCTTAACACTTAACACACTAAAAAAAAAAAAAACCATGAAACACTAAAACACTACAAGTGTCTACTACTACTCCTACTCCTACTACTACTACTACTACTACTACTACTGTGTTTGTGAATAACTGTAGTCACGAGGGTGCATTAATACTGTACGTAACGTCGATGCTCTGATTTGTATGTGTCTGTCAACTTGAATGTAAAGTTTAACAGTTGTATACATTGTTTCATGTTCATGACATTAATGTTCTGTTTTGTTCTGTTGTTTAATTCGTTAGTCATATCCTGTAATCAGTTCTATATTTAATTTATGATAGCAACACAGCCGAACGAGGCGTGGATCGATTTAATTTAATAAAGACCGCAAACACTGTTTGCTGATGGATGTTTTAAAAGTGTCTATATTCTTATATTTTATAGTGGGTTAAATGTATAAGGAAGAAAATGTGAAAGGTGTGCTGTTCTAGGAAAATAATCAACGACGGGATGGTGTGATGCGACTCGGATACTGTTAGCACCTTTAAGTTTTTATTTTGCTATTAAACCCACATCCGGAAGTGTTTTATTCCTCTTCAACCACAACACTCATTTTAAGCAATGCTAACATTTCACGCATTTTCAGTAAGCGCTGGATCCTCATCAGGGTGGCGGTGGATCCTGAGTCACACTGGGTGTGAGGTGGGAATACGTCCTGGAAGAAACGCCAATCCCACAGCATGGCTCTGTTCACACACGTTCACAGCTAGTCCCAGTTTTAACACTCAGTCCACCACCTTGCATGTTTTTAGGAGGTGGAAGGAAACCGGAAACCTGGAAGAACCCCACACGAGCTCAGGATTGAGCCTACACACTGTGTTGCTATTTATTTATTTATTTATTTATTTATTTATTTAAGAAAGACAAATTGTACATGTTATCAGTTTGTAGTTTGATTTAAAATTGATTTAAACTTCCTGTTCTCACTTCTGTTTATAGCCGCTACATATGAACAGTTTTTATCCCTCACCATCTTTCTCACTCTTTCTCTTGAAGTTAATAAGACAATAAATATACAGACAAGCCACAAACCGTAAACTCTCTTCTGTAGACTTTTACATGCATGAAAATTGCAGCTTTATTTGTGATTGTTGCGAAGCGCTGACACTGGAGACTCCTTCCATAAATGCTAAATTAACAGCTCACAGAAAACTTCACTATATCAACACTCATTATTTTAATCAGGTTATGTGGAGCATCAACATTAGACATCCCTGTGACTGAGCTGTTAATGTAGGAACGATGGCGCATTAGAACGAGCGTGTTCGATAGGGGTTAGTTAAGTGTTCATGGAAGAGGTGGGTCTTTAGCCATTTTTTGAAGATAGTGACAGATTCTGCTGTCTGGATTGAGGAAGCTCATTCCACCACTGAGGGACAATCAGATTAAAGGTTCTGGAAAAGGACCTCATGCCTCAACTGTGTAGGCACTACTAGGTGCCGGTCGTTAACTGATCACAGATTGCGTGAACATAAACTAAAAGGAGAGTGTTAAGTTTGATGTTTGATGTTAAGTCTCCTGTTAGTCTCACATTCACTCTCCACAAACAAAAGCATTTCTACTTCATCACTGAACATCAAACTGGTAATGTAATATCAACTTTTTTATATATTAACATTAACTGGATATGAAATACACTACAAATATATTTTTCTGTGCAATATGTACTTTTTTTGTGAACTCATCTTCATTTAAATCTTTCAGCGGTGTACTGGCGCTTTAATTCAGCACGAGTCTAAATAAATTTAGACTCGACGCCGAAACTCCCGCTCCACTGCTGCAGCATCCAGTGTAAAATTTTAGCAGTGCAGAGATTACAGACATTACAAACTGCAGTTTTGTCGTCATTCCACACAAAAGACATCATCTTTACACACAGCACGAAATCGATGTCTTGTCCCACTCTCTTTTGATTGACAGGATATAACCAGCCCTGATCATCGGATGTTTTTAAACTATCGGCCGATGGTGTGAAAAATAGCCTTTATCGGCCGATACCGATTATTGGCCGATACATCAGTGCATCTCTAGTTGTAAGACATCAGAGGGGAGAAGGAGAGATTTGCATATATATATATATATATATATATATATATATATATATATATATATATATATATATACACATGCATCTCTGTCTGAATTTGAACCGTACTGAAAACCTGTTGTCAGAACCAAAGATAGCTTTGAAATGTTGGAAGAGGGTCGAAGGTCTCTACAAATCAACTTTGTTGAAGGGGCGCCAATACTTTTGAATACCACTTTTTTGTGTGTGAGGTGCCAATACTTTTGGGAGAAGCGTTTTGGAGAGAAGTGATACTACTATTACCCGTGTTACAATAAAACTATACAGCATCCACAATGAAAATGAATGAACTGATGAACAGAAACTGCACATTTTGCACGTTCTGCCGTAAAGCAGGACAACAATGACCGTGACATGTTTTTACACCAACCGTTTTCAGCGTAACAGCGGAGCTGTATGGAGACCCGATTCCCGTGAGAACAGGTTTCTATGAAACGCCACAATTCGGGAGCGCGAGACGGACTTTGGAAATGTGGGCGGTGCAACAACAACACAAAAAAAGAAGGTGGAAACCATTGCGAAAAGTCTGGGGGGGACAGGGAGAGTCCATGTTCCCGAGGGCAGGGCTAAATATCTTGGAATTCCGTTTCCGTTCCAGGGATTTTCATAAATCCTACAGGAAGGGATAGAGAAATTAAACACGTTTTTTTTTTATTATTATTATTTATAAGTGAGTTTTATTTTGTTGTTTTTTTTATAAGAGCTACTGTTGAATGATGGCGTCCTCTCCGCAGAAGTCTCCGTCCTCTCCCACTCCGCTGTCTCCGAGCTTCAGGAAGAAAGATGAGACTTTTCTCGGGAAACTCGGAGGAACTTTGGTCAGAAGGAAGAAGGCGAAAGAAGGTAAAGGTTTAAAACTGTAAAACATGTACAACTCTGTTAAACAGCCACGCTCCGGTCCATACAGAGTTCCACAAGCTCCTTAAATCAAATGGAGTGTAGAGTCTGTTCGGTGTTTAGTTTAATGATGAGCGTCTCAGAGACTCAAACACTGAAACGCGGCGAGTAGAAACATGTTCATGTACACACACACACACACACACACACACACACACACTGTGTGATCCTAGCTCTTTACTCTTTACTTTATACTACATGCAAATAACACATAAAATGACTGCATTTCCAGACAAGATAAAAACAAATCAAATCAACACATCTTATTAATACGTATAATAGTGTAAGAATTATAAAACAGTTCTTATTTTATATATGTGTGTATATATGAGTGTGTGTGTGTGTGTGTGTGTGTGTGTGTGTGTATACATATATATATACACACACACACACACACACACACACACGAATGGTGTTGATGAATGGATGGATTGATGGGCAGATGAATGAATGGATGGATTGATGGGCAGATTAATGGCCAAAAGAATGGATGGATGGATTGATGGGCAGATGAATGGATGGATGGTAAATGGCGCACTTATATAGCACTTTTATCCAAAGTGCTTTACACTGTGTCTCATTCACACACACTCATACTCCAATGGTAGCAGAGCTGCCATGCAAGGCGCTAACTTGCCATCAGGAGAAACTTGGGGTTCAGTGTCTTACCCAAGGACACTTCGGCATGTGGAGTCACGTGGGCCGGGAATCGAACCGACAACCCGCTCTACCACCTGAGCCACAGCCGCCCCATGGATTGTTTGGGCAGATGGATGGATTGATGGGCAGATGAATGGATTGATTGATGGATTGATGGGCAGATGAATGGATAGATTGATGGATTGATGGGCAGATGAATGGATAGATTGATGGGCAGATGAATGGGCAGATGGATGCATTGATGGGCAGATGAATGGATTGATGGGCAGATGGATGGATTGATGGCCAAATGAATGGATGGATGGATGGATGGATTGGGCGGATGGATGGATTGATGGGTAGATGAATGGATAGATTTATGGGCAGATGAATGGATGGATTGATGGGCAGATGGATGGATTGATTGGGTGGATGGATGGATTGATGGGTAGATGAATGGATTGATGGGCAGATGAATGGATAGATTGATGGATTGATGGGCAGATGAATGGATAGATTGATGGGCAGATGGATGGATTGATGGCCAAATGGATGGATGGATTGATTGGGTGGATGGATGGATTGATGGGCAGATGAATGGATGGATTGATGGGCATATGGATGGATGGAGATTTTGTCATCACTCATGTTTTTGGGAGTCTCTGCTCTACATCATCTCCAGTGTGAGCTCCAGCACACTCGTGAGGAGTGTGTGTAGTGTTTGGAGTGTGTGTCGTAACCATGTAGGGTAATGCTGAGTGTACCGTACAGGCCGTCTGTTGATGATTCAGCTCTCAGGCTTTATAGAGAACACAAGCACCACGGTACATTCACACCTCTCTTATTTACACCTTTCAGGAAATGTTAATGTGCTTAGGTTTTAACCAGTGAAAATTTTTATGGGTTAATCAAGAAACGTGTTCAGAAAGAATCTGAAGAATCTGAAACTGGCTGAACTCTTGTTATCCAGAATAATAAATAAATAAACATATGACACTTTTTTTTACACTGTATTTCAGGACAAAATATTTCATAATCCGAGTTGTGGGAGTTTGTGGAACGACTCCACAGGCTCTTTTGACTTTTTGAGAACTTATTTAACCATCCACAACAGAGATATCTTAATACAGGGCAGCCGAAAAGTCCGGAACCAATGAGAAGAAAACTACATGCACTTAATTTTGTATTAATTATCTACAAAATATGCTCTGAGGGGCACGCTGACTTAGTGGTTAGCATGTTTACCTCGCACCTCTGGCGTTTGGGGTTTGAATCCCACCGCCGCCCTGCGTGTGCGGAGCTTGCATGTTCGCCCCGTACTTTGCTGGTTTCCTCCGTGTACTCCGGTTTCCTCCCCCAGTCCAAAGACATGCGTTGTCGGCATTTCCAAATTGGCTCCAGGCCAACCTGACCAACCCTGTTCCTGAAGATCTACGTTCCTGAAGATTTTGGCTCCAACCATAATCGGGCCCACCTGACCTTCTTAAGGCAATGATTAGAAGTTCTTGATCAGCTAAAACAGGTGTGTTAGATTTTGATTGGAGATGAAACCTGCAAGAAAGTAGATCTCAAGGAAGAGGGTTGGTGACCACTGCTCTACACGTTCACGCTTACGCGTTTCCTCAGCCGCTGTATCGTGTTTTTGCAGACTTTGCTCAACATACTGTATATGGCTCAAAAAATCCGCTCAAGCCGTTGGTTCCTGATTTTCGGACCTAACGGTGAGAGATGCATCTTTTCTCATTACGTCCTCCATTTGTTGCTAGAGTTGCTGGAGAAATGGTTGTCTATTCCTCAGCTTCACTGTTACTTTATGTGACTTGCTAGGATCCATACAGTGGATGTCTTATTGCTCTGGTTCTCAACCAGGGGGGCGGCGCAGAGAGATGGGAAGGGGACGCAAATTGTTTTCAAGAAAAGAAAAATACAGACAGGGCATCATTTGGGTACTCTGTGTATTTTATTGCTTTTCAAATAGAATGTGCATAAATGGAAAAACCCCACGTTCTCTCTCCCACTGTATTTTCTTTTTGCTGGAGAGAGGCGGAGCTTAGCCTGCCTTTTATCTAGCTGTCGGTGCAGACCAGTGTTGTCAATTTAGCCACATTTTTTTGAGAAAAAAAGCGCCTAGTGACTTTTTGGACAAACCTTAGCGACTTTCCAAGTGTCGCCAGTTCTGTCCTGCAAGCGTGAGGTCTTGCTTTCCCGCTGCACTCACACCTCTCTCTGCGTCTGCTCTGTTCACTGAGTGTCTGAGAGCCAGAGATTTAACATTGTCATGGATAACGAGACGCGCCCTTCGTCCATATTTACATCATTCTTATGCGAATGCAAGACGAATATAATGCAACATGTTTTACATGTAAAATAGTCCACGTTATTACAGTCTAGTTCTCTTGTTCAAAGTAGTTATAGTGTTCAGAAACATTTTTGATCATTCATGTTCCATACCTGTCCGTTATATAGTTTTATAAAATAAAAATGTTATTTTTAAAAAATAGTAAGTTAGAAAAGTAATTTAAAAAATACAAAAGCAAAAAAATAGTCTATCTATCTAAAACAGATTATATATATAATATAATATTGGAGGAGACCAGGTATAGTGATTACATATACACATTATATATATATATATATATATATATATATCACTATACCTGTTCTCCTCCAATATTGAGGGGAGGGGCATGCCACATAATCGGGGAAGCTTGAGGGGGCTTTAGTTACAAAAGGTTGAGAACCTCTGTCATATTGTAATACGTTGCTGTCATGTTGCTGCTTGAGTTGTTGTCATGACGACAGAATGATGCCCCCAGTACCCTTCATATCATCGGTACCGGGTTTTGGACCAGCAGCGCTCACATCCGAAGATGACCAATGAGTCAGAGAGAGAGAGAGCGAGAATGAGCTTTTCTCTCATTTAGCTAAATAAAAAAATATCTCGCACACAGACACGCATGCACGTGCATCACGTGTGGATGATTTCCCCGTCTTCCTCAGCTGAGCATCAGTGTGTGTGTGTGTGTGTGTGTGTGTGTGTGTGTGTGTGTGTGAGCGAGAGAGAGAGAGAAAACTTTGTGTTGATGGTGTTGATTGCGAGGATGTCATGCTCTCCAGGAGGGGTTTTGCGATCCAGTGCAGGATGTTCCCTCTGTAGGCATCACTGTCGAAGGAGGCGTGTGCAGTAATGCATGCTGGCTAGTGGCAGGGGTGAAAGGCTCACGGTGTTATCCGCAGGCGGCTGCTGTTAACACCGGGCTTAAAATAGTGACGTTAATACAGCTGAGAGCTGCTTTACTTCAAGTACCGGGAGTGTAGCTGCATGAGAAGAGCGCTGCGTTTTTAGTATAAAATCCACCATTTTAATACGAGTTACGTACAAAGTTACAGGTGCGTTCAAAATGACGTTTTAATATACTTATTTAAGCTTAGATCCATATAATATCATCATCAGTACATGTCTTAGTAGATCTTATAGAACAAAGCACATAATGGTACACGGGACTACAAAACAGTGCTGTCTTTAAAAAATAAAAAGTACTCTCGCATGCTGCTCACGCTGGTAATATAAACAGCTCATTTGAATCTAGGTTTAGTCCTACAATCTGACCAAACTATATAACAGTTATAGTTATATTTTATATTTCTTTATTGTTACTATTAGTTGACGCAAGACAACAACAGTTTACGCTAGGTCTAGCTACCTCTCATTATTTTTTCCCCCTAGTGGATAAAACGTTTTTAATCGCATCATAACTTTACTGTCGCTGTACAAAAAGTGGTACTATTCCCAAACAAGTAAACCGTAAAACCGGATGTTTCTTCAATTATACGAAGCGTTAACATCGGTAGAAGAAGAGGGTGTGTCTCGATCAGCTCCCTATTCAGTAGGTGGTGAATCAATATATGGTGTAGACGAGTTGGGGCGCTGGTAAGAACCCTGGCTCATTACACATTGGATGTCAAATAAAGTTAAAAATCGCAAATGTAAGTAATCATTTGAGAGCCACAACGACAATAACAAGCTACTTAGGTTTGTAGGAAGTTGGTTGATGGTTCGTCCACCATTTTTTCAAGCTTTGAGGCTTCAGAAAACATGACGTCATTTCCAGTAACGGAACACGGTGAGCATCGGTAGCATAACAAAATGTTACAGTTATGACATTGTCGTCTTGTTTGACGTGTTGAGGGAAGTGTAACGTTTTGTCATTTGTGTAGTGTCGGAGCTGCAGGAGGAAGGCATGAACGCCATAAACCTGCCCCTGAGTCCCACACCATACGAGCTTCATCCGGAGGACACCATGCTGGGTACGTCACCTCACCCTCCACACATGCACACGCGTGCGCTCCAATGTCAGCGCTTTTTGTAACGGTTAGTAAATTTTCCACCAGGGGAAAGGCTTAACAGCAGGGCTGTACAATTTGGCAATGCATAGCGTAGGACGATAGAAAAAAATCGAGTCTGTTGATTGTTTACGTTGCAAAAGCCACTTGTTCAGCAGCTGAATTATGTCACTAAGATCAGAGATAGGAGCTACTAGCTGGGTGCTGTAACAAAAACCAAAACAAGCATGGCGACACAGAGCGAAACTCCCCGCAGCAAGCATCAGCCCAACTAACCGATGAGAGTGTCATAGCAGGTAGGGTCATCACGATACCATAAACATATCTTACAACACTATACCAGCTGAAGTATCACGATACCACACAGTATTGTGTTCATTCATAATTCAAATCTACAATATGAATGAAGTTTACAGAAATGCACAGATATAAATGAAAACATAACACACCAGATTTTCCTCTGAATACGTTATTAATGAGAATGAATTATTGGCTGTTGGTAAAACTCAAGAACAATCGTACAATTGGCAATCAGCTAATTCTCTGTGCCACATATTTCATACGTTCCTTAGAGCAGTGAAATCATGCAAATGGAAATTGTCCTCAGAGAACTGAGAATGAAATCAACATCAGGAATAAACATCTGAATTTGGAAATGAACTCCAAAAAATGATCAAATTGGGAACGTTAGCTTGCTTACTAGCGAACATGGCTAATTTTATCATTTAGACATGAGGTGTTTAACATTAGCTTGCTAATTAGCGAACACGGCTAATTTTATTATTTAGACATAGCGGTTAGTATAACATTAGCTTGCTAATTAGCGAACGCGGCTAATTTTATTATTTAGACATAGCGGTTAGCATAACATTAGCTTGCTTATTAATTTTAGAATTTACAGACAGCGGTTAGCGTAACGTTAGATCGCGCGGGCTAATTTTAGTATTTACACAGCAGTTAGCGTAATGTTGGCTCGCTTACTAGCAAACAGGATCTCTTTAAAGATTAAGGTAAAGGGTTTAGGTTAAATGAAGTGTCACAACCCTTTGTATATTCTGCAAAACCAGTGAGATGTGTTGTTTTAGTGAAAACAGTAACTAACTGCAGCACGTACATTACTTATGGTACTACTGTATTGACGATACAACCGTTTAAAAAAAAAACAAAAAAAAAAACACAGTGGCATGGGCGGTATTTTGAAGCTTTAGTAGTACCAGTATACCGTGCAGCCCAAGTAGGAGGTGGAACAGGGAATCAGATTCCTCGTGGTCCGTCCCTGGCCTGTTCAGGAGATCGAGAGGAACACAAGTATACAGTGCGTGCGTTCTCGCATTGCTTCTTTTACGTCCTTTATCCAACTATCCAGTCTTTTCTCTTCAAACAGAAGAGAACGAGGTCCGCACCATGGTGGACCCCAACTCCAGGAACAACAGCAAGCTACAGGAGCTGATGAAGGTGAGGATGAGGAGCAGCTGTAAAGGTTCTCAGTCCTACAGGTTATCTAGCATCATTGCTTAACCGTGATGATGTCTCACGCAGGTGCTTATCGACTGGATCAATGACGTGCTGGTCGGGGAGAGGATCATCGTTAAGGACCTGGCAGAGGATCTGTATGATGGACAAGTTCTGCAGAAGCTCTTTGGTGAGGATCAGTTCATTTCCTTCAGGTTCAAGGTGCAGTTTGTACATTTCATGCCCTCTACAGGCTGCCTTGTGAATTACAGTTGTAATGAAATACTTACAAGCTTTCTTCTCACAACCAAACGTCGAGACTACTTCCTTTTCTTATCAGAAAAGGGAAGAGCTGACCAGAATTTCAAGACCAGAAAATATGAAGAATTATAATAATAATTTTAATAATAAAAGTCCCTTATATGACACTATTGCAAGTCATGTCTTATTTTCTAATATGTTTTTGAAGTGGTAAGATAATTACAGGTCTGGAAACATCTTTAAACATGACCTATTGCATCTTTAAACCTAAATGGACCTCATACACTAGACGTCCTCGTGTCTTCTGTGCTCTCACACACCCTGATTTAATTATCGAGTCATTATGAAAACTTAAATGAGTAGATCAAGTGTATTTAAAAAAGAAAAGTAAAAGAAGAAGAAACATGCACACATTGCATGTTCAGTTGTTTTCCATTCATTTTTAAATTCATTAATCCCAAATGTGATTGACCAAATACAGCAACTACATACCGTCAGCTCCAGAATTATTGGCACCCTTG
Source organism: Ictalurus furcatus (assembly GCF_023375685.1). Lineage (NCBI taxonomy): Eukaryota > Metazoa > Chordata > Actinopteri > Siluriformes > Ictaluridae > Ictalurus > Ictalurus furcatus. The sequence continues at coordinate 20,935,004 of NC_071262.1, forward strand.
TTAAGATGAGTAACATGGTCAAGGAAAAATGTTATTTATTATCTTAATCTTCCACTGAAGTAAATGTATTATAATAAACTATCATAAAAAATAATTTTTATAGAGCATTTTCATACATGTGAAATAATTACAAAGTAATGTAATAGGATGCACAGGATAAAATAATGATGAGAAAATACAAAGTGCAAAAGTAAGTGTAAGGACACAAATATAGAATAAAATACATATAAATATATCAAATAAGCCGAAAAATATAGTACAAGTTTAATATGTTAATGTGGTATTGTGATAAGCTTTTGTTTCTGCTTTCTTGAACTAAATCTACATGAATTTAAATATTAGATTTCTACCTATCTTTAACAAGGGTGCCAATAATTCTTCACAACAGAGAAGCTGCAGGGAGAGAAGCTGAACGTGGCGGAGGTAACGCAGTCTGAGATCGCTCAGAAGCAGAAACTCCAGACAGTCCTCGAGCGCATCAACGAGGTTCTCAAAGTCTCCACCAGAAACACCAAGTGGAACGTCGACAGTAAGCTCGTGGAGATGTTCTGCACAAAAGTCAAGATGATGGTTGTAGCACAGTGTGCTCAGAGCTAACGTCCTGTGAGTGAACTAGTCAGACTTAACTCTCTTACGTTCTCTGTTCCTGTATTAGCTGTTCATGCTAAGAGCATGGTGGCCATCCTGCACCTCCTGGTGGCGCTGTCTCAGCACTTCAGAGCTCCAATCCGCCTCCCCGAGCACGTCTCCATCCAAGTGGTGGTGGTTCAGGTATGCAACCTCGAGTCAGTGTGGAATGTTTCACCCTTTTGGACATCCATTTACACTTGGGGCTCACTTGTATTGCACTGTAGTCACAAAGTCAGAGCCTGTAAGGGTAATTTTTATTGCTAGAGCCATATCTCCCTGCAGTTCTCACCTGGTTTCCCTCTGAAGCTAAGCAGGTTTGAGCCTGGCCAGTACCTGGATGGGAGACCTCTTGGGGTAAACTAAGGTTGCTGCTGGAAGTGGTTTTAGTGGTTTTAGGCCAGCAGGGGGTGCTCACAGATCCTGTGGATCCTAATGCCCCAGTATAGTGATAGGGACACTATACTGTAAAAACTGGCTTTCTTTTTTTTTTTTTTTTTTAAATCATAGAATTTTTATTGGAAATTTGCATTTTGCACATTATAAACAGCGCTGTCTTTCACATGAGACGTTATACTGAGGTCCTGACTCTCTGTGGTCATTAAAAATCCCGGTGTCCTGGCAAAATTCCCTCATTGGCCCTTATCTATCATAGCCCCATAATAATCCCCATCCCTGAATTGGCTACATCACTCTCCTCTCCACCAATAGCTGATGTGTGGTACAAAATATTAAACCTATTAGATGAGAGTGGGGCATGGTGGCTTAGTGGTTGCCTCATGTTTCAGGGGTTGGGGGTTCGAATCCTATCTGTGTATGCGGAGCTCGCATCCCCCTGTCCAAAGACGTTGTGTTGTAGGATGACTGGCATTTCAAATTGTCTGTAGTGTGTGAACATGTGTGATTGTGCGATGGGTTGGCACCGCGTCCAGAGTGTCCCCCACCCTGTGCCCCGATTTCCCTGGGATAGGCTCCAGGCTTCCTGCGATCCTGTGTGGGATAAGCGGTTCAGAAAATGGATGGATGCATTAGATGAGATCCCCCCCGTATTAAGTACTTAAACAGTCCAAGTGGCTGTGTTTCAAATTCGACACTGTGCACTAGATTACTAAACGATAGAATCTTTGAATATTGATGATGTTTTTGATTAAACACTTCAACAGTTTGCATGTCAAATCACATCGTTGAGTCTCACCACAGGAACATGTCCATCCTGAACATTTTACATCTCGTTTGTGTCTCTAGTTCGAGAAATGAAATTCGTGTCCTTTCACAGCCCCACCCCTTCCGCTGTGTCGAGCAGGATGTGACCTCTGAGTGCAGAAAGTGCCCGTTTTTGATACAATACACACTTCTGATTTCTCATCAGTTGTAGTAAATTATCTATACTTGAGTACATTAAGACAATACTGTGTACAACACGACAAGTTTAAGACTAGAGTGTTCCACAACCACAGTCTGTTTATTATTCGAATTTAATGTTTAATTCTGCTCGAGTGACCGTGTGTCGTTCAGAGGGTGACACGTTTATGAGATGGTCCAGATGTTTCCTGGCTAACCTCAGTGTTTCATTCGGTAAAGTGTGTGTGTGTGTATGTGTGTGTGTTTCCTGACTGTCAGAAACGGGAGGGAGTCCTGCAGTCTCGTCAGGTTCTAGAGGAAATCACTGGCAACACTGAGTGAGTCTTTCAGCTTGTCTACGTTTGTTATTTTGCCTTCGCTCATGTACAGTTTAATGCCATCTAAATCCCTGTGTGTGCGCGAGTGTGCGCGAGTATTGGGACAAGTTTATACACACACTGATTACATTGTGAACAAGAGACTGGATTATGATTGATGAGCAGCTTATTATGCAGACACACACACCTACATTAAATAAGGAATAAAACACTCGGGTTTGCGCTGTTTTAGGAAAATGATCAACAACGGGGCGGCGTGACGTGAGCCGACTCACAGCGGAGTCACCACTGTTAGCGAAGTTGATTATTTTCCAATAACAGTACATCTTTGTGTTTTTTTTTGTTTTTTTTTTAATTCCTCTTATACAGCAGCAATTTGTGCTTAAAGAATGACACATTATACTTTTTATCCATTTAGAGTTATCCATTATATCAGTGAAACAAGTTATTTCCTGTTATCACTTACATTATAGCAGCTATAAATATTCGTTAAGACAAAAATGCAGCTTGTCAAGTTACTCAGCTTTTCAAGAATTTCAGATTTTTTTGGCTTTTTGTGATTTATTTATTTATTTATTTTTCTTCTTTCTTTCACTTTCCTACAGGGCATTATCCGGCAGACACGGTATGTTTTACATGAGCCTATTAATTTCAGTCATTTTTGCATAGTTCATTTTCTATGAGTAGATTAAGTGGCATGACACGATGGTGCCGGTACTGAAATCTTAAGTATCAGTTGATGACAATAACAATATCCATCTAATATTATTTTCTTTTAAAACTACTAAGCTTTACAATGTGTTTTGTTTTTTGGATTTTTTTTTTTCACAGGTAAACTCTTTCACATAAATTCTTTTACATTACAGTTTAGATATAATAAAATCAATCCGACTCGCTTTATATGTAAACGTTTCCAGTTCTAAAAATAAATTTCTTTTACAAATCCAGTCTTTGACATTTGCTACAGGATATATGATCTTCAATCCAGCGTTTTGTGCCGAGTATCCGACACCGATCCGAGTATCAGATTGATGCCATCTCTATATATTTCTTAAATAAACGGTGCTTTCTCTTGTCACTGTAATTACATTATCGACTTATCGTACAATATCATACGGACGTGACCTCGATCATTTTTCCTGACCTCCATATCGCCCATAGTGTTTACATACGTGTTTGTTTACATAGGAATGAACGTCACCGACATTTTATCCGGTCACGCTGCTTCTGTCTTCTCGTCTGCTCTAGGGCTGTCAAATTAACATTCGAACTTCGAATATTCGTCGAATTTAAGATAAAAACGAACATTTGAATGCAAAAACTGTGCGCAATCGAATTTACGATGTGTAACAAGCACTAGCACCGATTTGAATTAAAACGTACTGTTGAAGAAACGACACGCAGGATATTAACAATGCACTAAATGTTTTTTAAAGAAGAAAAATCTAGAAAGAATAGTTCTAGTGTTTGAAATAATCCAGTCGTGGTCAATAACGTCGGGGATTGAGTCGTTTAAGCTGTGTGTGCTGAAACTGAACAGTGAATGAACAGCGTTAAACTCGAGCGCTTTACTAGCGGGTTAATGAACTCACCTAAACACATCCTATACACGTAGATTAGTCAGACATTTACACAACATAAACCTAATATTACAACCTGCTTCTGCACAAAATGACATGAATGCACAGGTGAACTTAAACTTAAGTAAGGCACTAGGTAGAACGATAAGTCACGCTGTGAATACGCTTTTTCCATAACAACGCACTAAAACACGGACAACAAATAACTAAAACATAAAGAATTCACAACACTGTATTACAATGTATTACTGAATATTCTCAAGAATTAAAAGTTCATTACTCTTTGAAAGAGTGTACTTGCATCATTATGCTCTTATCATTATATCAGTGGCATAAAATGGTCTTAAAATGACAATAATGTCGTTTCTCTCAATTATTTCTGGGACAATATATCGTCCAACAAAAATAGTTATCATGACGCGTCTACTTTCTCTCTCCGCAGAGCGGGACGCGTTCGACACCTTGTTCGATCACGCACCTGACAAACTGAGCGTGGTGAAGAAGGTAAAGCATCAGAGACGTGCGTTTTGCTAATCGATGCCCAGAAACGGATACTGATTTCACTGAAACTGTGCTGATCTCTGTGCAGACGCTCATCACTTTCGTCAACAAACACCTGAACAAGCTGAACCTGGAGGTGGCCGAGCTGGACACACAGGTACTGAGCTCAAACTACGTCATCACACACAGGGCTCACTGTTTCAATATTCACTGTTTTCACACTAAGCGCTATTGTAGTCATTCAAACACTGATTCATTCATCTTAGTGACTCATTCGAAACAACTCATTTGTGAACAACATACAAGAATTGTACGTCGCACAGTTGCATTTGGTGTGTAATTAAATATTAAAAAGTGATTATATGTTCGTTATTGTGACGCTGTCCTTATTGACGTGTGTGTGTGTGTGTGTGTGTGTGTTCAGTTTGCAGACGGAGTGTACCTGGTGCTTCTAATGGGACTCCTGGAAGGATACTTCGTACCGCTCTACAATTTCTTCCTCACCCCCGAAAACTTTGAGCAAAAGGTGTGAATTTGTTTAATTGGATTTACAAGTCCTGACTTTTTAAACATTTGTTTATTGAGTTGGGAATATTCCACCAGCGTTCTTTTTCACTGATCAACATTTTGCATGATATACTACAAATTAAAAGTTACATGAACGTTGTTGAAAATGGAAATTAAGACTTTTATTTAGTTTATTCACTTAGTTAGTTTAGAGGCAATGAGCCTCATTATCACGAACAAATTTATTTGTAATTCATTTGCAGGAGTATTTACACAAGAAATGTGGTTTTCTCCAAATGTTATGAAACTCGAGCGTTTCATATTAATGACATGAAAGCAATCTAAAAAAACAAATTCATACATTAAGGCAAATAAGACTCACTATTCAATAACTAGAGGAAGCGTTAGTGTGTGTCTGTGGTAGCTGAAGTGCTGCAGTGGCTGAGCTTCGTTGCTGGAAGAATTAGGACATGCTGTGTTTAGGAAGCGCTTTTCCACCTTTTAGTTGTCATTGTCAGCTCCCTGTGAGCTTTGCCTTATATGGAGTGTTGTGGGTGTGGTTAAATGTAATTAACAGCTGATCAGCATTTATTAAGATATTTGAGTATGAAGCTGAAGGGAATTTTTTTTATTCGGTTTTGCATCTAAAAACATTTGCACACAGATGTAATAAATGAGCCCTAGAGTTGTAGTGTTCTGTTTTTATTTTAGTTATTATAAAAAAATATATATTTTTTGTTTTGTTTTTGATTAACCAGAACGCCACTTACACACTCGATGTATGATGGTCTGACAATAAGAATCAATTAAGGAGCCTGTGTTTTAAATCCTGTGCATATTAAAGCACGATGGCGTGCAGGCTCTCTCAGGGGCGCGGTGCTGTCGCAAGGCCCAGCCGAGTGGCAGCGTGTCCGGGTTCAGATCCAGCACACCGGGCCAAGTGGGCACCGAGCAGCAGGGCACGGCTGTAATCTGCCCCTGCGCAGGAAATGGAAGAGTGACACGGAGATTAGCGTCCAGCTGGAGACGGAGAGAATGTGAAACAGCCGGAGTGCGCATTTTAAAGGACAAGTCGAGAGAACAATACAGTAGAATTGAACAGGCCTACAGACACTCAGGAAACATCACTCACTAATTCACCTTCAGTGTCATGTCATGCTTGTGCCATGCACTAACGTTTACTATCCACATGTAGGGATTGCTGCGTTATAAAATTAAGAGGACACAGTGAGCATTTGTGTGAGTTTCTGACACAAGGCTTGTTGTCACTTGAGTCCAACTTGACCTGATTGGACGGTAAAAAAAATTTGGGGCGGCTGTGGCTCAGGTGGTAGAGCGGGTTGTCCGCTAATCATAGGGTCGGCGGTTCAATTCCCGACCCACATGACTCCACATGCCGAAGTGTCCTTGGGCAATACACTGAACCCCAAGTTGCTCCCGATGTCAGACTAGTGCCTTGCATGTGTGTGTGAATGAGAAACGGTGTAAAGCGCTTTGTAGAACCGCTAAGATTAAAAAGCGCTATGCATGTGCAGACCATTTTTTTATATATATAATATATATATATATATATATATATATATATATATATATATATATATATAATATATAATGTGGGTTGTGTGTATGTGTATATATATATATATATATATATATATATATATATATATATATATATATATATATATATATATATATATATACACAACCCACATTCCAAAACAGGTTTATTGTCAACATTTACAGGTTTTCAGCTGATTGCAATGAACAAATCAAACAAAAGCAATTGAAATAGTTCAACACAACTAATACTTCAAGTGGTTTCCCCAAATTCAACTGAAAATGCAACTTATAATGACTTCTCCTGTCTCAAAATTATTCAACCCCCTGAATAGAACCCCTCACAACAGCACAAATATGCAAAACAGGTGTTGTCTCAAGCACACCTGATGAGACTATTCACGGGCTTCTACTTGCACCAGGTGTGCTTGAGCTGGAACACATGAAATACCTGAACTGGCTAGGGGCAGAAAATATGAAATGCCTTGACGGGGCAGAAAAAGGAAGCTATCTAGTGCTTCAATAGTTGCATCTAATCCCCCCCCCTCCACCCCTGCTATAGGGGCTCAGTAGTGTGGTGGTTGGTGTTTGGAGCAGTCAGTCAAACTGTGACGGGATCCAGTCTCACTGATTTACAGTAGTATAGAAGTATTGAAGCTTTACGTAAAGAATCTGCGTATACATTTTCGCACACTTCATATAGAACGGTCCTGAAAATGGAAATGTGTTGTGTTTTTGTTACCATGCTGTTTCTCCATTCCAGGTCCACAACGTGTCCTTCGCCTTCGAGCTGATGCAGGATGGCGGCCTGGAGAGACCAAAACCCAGGACAGAGGGTAAATACAGACCTCTCATTCAATCGTGCAATCTAGAAATTGCGTGCAACACATGTACCGGTTATAAATACCATCCAGAATTATTGGCACCCATCAAGAAAAGGAGGAGGAAAAGAATAACTGATGTAACGTGTGCCATTTCGAGCTTAAACATAGGGGATACGTTATAGGTTTATTATAACACAAGAAAATTTGTGTATTAAAGAACAATATCCAGAACAACATTTTGACACTTTTGAATGACTCAATTGTGGTTGAATGTTTGTGGGATTTATAAGGAGTTATCATTGTAACCAGCAGATGGACTGATTAGATTTCGGAATTGATCCAAACAGGGTCAAGGTCACAGCAAGGTCGAATGTCTGAAATAGTTCTTCTTCAGCCGCTTCCTTTCCCGTTTGAAGTATATTTTAAGGGTATTTGAGACATAGAATTATTAACAAGGATTAAAGTTCTTGACGGTGGTTCTACTTGCTTGTTTGAAGTTCATTTTTCCACAATATCGGTCTCAGACCAAGAAAGTGCTATTTTAGTTTGTAAAACCAGTGTGCCTCATGGCGGAAGCAAAGCAAAGAATTTCAACACTACCACCCTGATCCAACACCTAAGCGTTGCCAACGAGCCACCCAACTGTGCAGATGTGACAGCAGCAATCCGAAAGTGAAAGGGATCAAGACCGAAGTGGATTTCTTTGCACTATGTAACCAGCGGTTGTTCAGGAAGTGGATTTCTGATGCTATACATTATGCGCTCAGTCGAGGTTCACCACCCACGTAGGCCGCCTCCTGAAAAATCTGACCTCCGTAATAAAATAACACGAACCGGGCGAATGAGTTAAACGACAGGCAGAAAACAGATAAAAAGGAACAACAAAACATCTTATTCTCTAATTTCTTCTTAGACATGTACATCTTCTCCGACCTGTCTAAACTAAATTTCTTTTTTATATATTATATATAAACCAGTCCCTGTATGTAATGAATCATGGTTTTCTCCTCTCAGACATCGTGAACTGTGACCTGAAGTCAACCCTGCGTGTTCTCTACAACCTCTTCACCCGATACAGACACGTGGAGTGATGAGACGCACTGACGGACATTTCAGTGTGCGGTTCAGTTTGGGAGAATCAGCACTATGGGGATTTATCATGGCTGCATTGTAGTGTTGATTTTTTTTTTTGTTACAAGAGACCACTGAACTATGCTCTCTGTGTGTGTGTGTGTGTGTGTGTGTGTGTGTGTGTGTGTGTGTGTGTGATAATATGTATACATACACCGTGAGCTATCCAATAGCTATACAAACGCTGTGTTGCATATAAAAGCTGCTTTTTTTGGGGGGGGGTGGAAGTTTGAACATAGACGATTCTGCAGCAAAATTCTCACACTACTGTCGCGTTCACTTGCAGAATCTCTTGAGCATGCCGGATTTCTTAATTACTCCAAAGTGCCTAAGATTTTAAATATATAATGAGACCAGATTTTTATATATCTATATATGACCAGGTTTTTATATATGGTTTAGACAAAACAGTATTGTGTGATTTAATATGAGAAACATTTTTGCTAATTCCTTTATTTCACACAGCTTACTGGTTTCAAATAGCAATAATGATGCTTCATTCATGCTCCGGAGTCTATACAGATCAGATACGAGTTTGCTTTTATTTGTGTAGATGTAGATATTTGTGCAGATAGTTCATCTGAAAATCTGTCGTCTTCATCAATCTGAGTACTGGGATAAACTTGATCAAATGTGACTGAATAAATAAACTTCAAATGAATTCACTACTAGCACTGGCCTAATTATTTGTTTGTTTGTTTGTTTGTTTGTTAGTGTTTCATCCTCTCTCCCCCGCCCCTTACATTTATTCATTTTCTCCAACTGAGATAGGGTCTAATTCAAGCCTGGACCTGATCAGTAGGTCCAAGAGTAGGTGTGTCTGGCAGTTCTGAGAATTGAACTCTCAACCTTCTGGGTGCTAGTTCAGAATCTGAAAGACACGACCTCAAAGACGACGTGGAATAAATTTTACTGCGTCCTTACACTGTTCACCTGATCATTTGTGCAATTATCCAATCAGCCAATCATGTGGCAGCAGAGCAATTCATCAAATCATGCAGATACAGGTCGAGAGTTTCGGTTCGTGTTCACGTTAGACAACAGAATTAGGGAGGAAAATATGATCTCAGTGGTTGGTTGTGTCAGACGGGCTGGTTTGAGTGTTTCACAAAATGCAGATCGCTAAAGTTTACACAGAATGGTGTGAAAAACAAAAAACATCCAGTGAGCAGCAGGTTTGCGGGCAGAAACGCCATGTTGATGAGAGAGATCAAACGAGACTGGCCAAGCTGCCAGGAAGTATTTATTAATTCCAAACAATCACTCTATACAACCATGGTGAGTTGAAAAGCATCACAGAATGCACATCATGTCAAACCCTGAGGTGGATGAGCTACAACAGCAGAAGTGCACACTTCTCAGATCAAACTCCCGTCAGCTGAGAACAACAATCTGCGGCTACAGTGAGCACAGACTCGAACCTGGTCAGTTGAAGATGGTCACACATTGGGCCGCTTACTACCAGTCAAGTGTAGTTTGAATCGGATGCGATTTTAAACGTCACACAGCGACATGTTGAGAAATACTGTGAATGTTAATTCCGTTACTTTGCCTGTGTGATGCGATGAGCCGCTTTGTGACTGAAGCCGTCATTACATCGTGCATTGTGAATGCTGACATTGTGAATGCGTTGTGACATTTATTTTGATGCAGTGCGTTTGTGCAAGTGATTCTGACAGACGGACACAATGTGAAATGTGCTAAAAAAAAAAAGACAGCAGAACGATTTAAACGGCTTAGTTTTGCTATTTAAAAAGCTTTCTGTGGTTGACAGGACGGATCTGCGTTTCATAGGAATCTGTCAGAATCCGTCTGATTTCGTTTGTGCTCTTTGAGCATACAATGAAACACGGAGAGAGAGAACAGAAGTGGCCAGGATAAATATGTCATGGCTCATTGTCTACATATAAAAGTATAAAAAAGACATTTGTGAACGTTTTATTTTTGGCTAAACCGTTCCTGTTAAAGTGGTGTAGGAGTGGGTAACGTCATGCTCCAGGGGATGGAAGATTGCAGGTTCTCATCCCATGATTATGAGAGTGACTCTCTGTCGTTTTCTGAGCAAGAGTTTTAACTTTCAACTGTGCTCAGGTCTTCATTAGCTGGACAAATGATCAGCCTCTGTGATTGGATATTGGATTGGATTTTGTCTTGAAATCAAGTGAACATCAGAAATGAAGAGGAAAATCATCTATAGCAGGGGTCTTCAATCTTATCCACAAAGGGCCAGTGTGGCTGCAGGCTTTCATTCCAACCAAGCAGGAGTCACAACTGATTCCACACCAGATTCCACACCAGATTCCACATCTGATTCCACATCTGATTCCACACCAGATTCCACATCTGATTCCACACCAGATTCCACATCTGATTCCACACCCGATTCCACACCCAATTCCACACCAGATTCCACATCTGATTCCACACCCGATTCCACACCAGATTCCACATCTGATTCCACACCAGATTCCACATCTGATTCCACACCAGATTCCACACCCGATTCCACATCTGATTCCACACCAGATTCCACTTGTTTAATCAGTTCATTTTAGTCTCCAATCAGCTATCGAGTGTGCCTTCTGTCTAACTGGAACGAAAGCCTGCAACCACACCGGCTTTTAAGTTTGCAGATAAGTTTGAAGACCCCTGATCTATCGCATTAAATACAGCCCCATTCTTCACTAAAGACACATTTTAAATGGTGGACAAATCATAAATACATTAGCTGTCCAATCATATATTTTAGTTGCCTGGAAAACTAATTGACTGGGCTAAAAAGTGCTAGCTAGCCTAATGTAATAACATTTGAGGAGCTAGTTAGCTAGCTAAGTGCATTAATACTAGGGGTGTAAATGTCAGGCTTCCATATGATATGATTTCGATTCTTAAGGCAACAGTTCGTTATTTTACGATAACACTGAATCCACTACAATGCGGTTTAATTTCTTAAGATAAAGGTTCATCATTTTACATTTGACAGTCGAGTCATACAACTGAATGTATTAGTATATGATACAATTTTTTTTTTTACAAATTCTTAAGGGAATGATTCAATATTTGCCCATACCACTAAAGGTGCTACGATATGATATGAATTTGACTCTTAAGGCAACTATGCGATATTTGATGATATCACAGAATCTGTTACGATACGATATGATTCCGATTTATAAGGCAATGATTTGATATATGACAATCCTACTGAACATGCCAGAATACGAGTTTGATTTTTAAAACAACTTGATACAGGATGATACCAATGAATCTGCTACGGTACGGTGCTATTTCAATTCTTAAGTCAATGATTCGATATTTGACAAAACCACTGAATCTGCTACAATACGATTCCTCAGCCAACAATACGATATTTAATGATACCAGTAAATCTGCTACAATACGATATCTGATGATACCTGTGAATCTGCTACAATACAATATTTAATGATACCAGTAAACCTGCTATGATATGATTTCGATTCTTAAGTCAACAATGTGATATTTGATGATACCACTATATCTCCCACGATACGATATTTAATGATAAAACTACATCTGTTACAATACGATGCACTTCTTAAGACAACATGGTATTCGATGATACCTCTAAATCTGCTACGATGCGATTCTTCAGCCAAAGATTCGATATTTGATGATACCACTGAATCTGCTACGATACAATATGATTCTTAAAGTAACAATTTTGATATTTGATGATACCACTGAATCTGCTATAATCCGGGACGATTTATATTCTTAAGGCAAAAATGCAATATTTAATGATACCACTAAATCTGCTAGGATACGATATGATTTTGATATTTAATGCAACGATTTGATATTTAACGATAAAGGAAACGATCAAGTATGATTATCTAGCACTTTGTTTGTGTAACAGTAGGTTTTTTTCCCCTCTTCTTTTTGAACCTACGAATAAAATCCAGTCATGAGCTTTGTCCGCTCATGTGTTTACAGGCACCGTTTTTTTCCCCCTTTACAGTCATTTCAGGCCCCTTACTCTACACCTTGGCCTGCTTTTATTCCTGTGAATAAGAAACTGTTGAAGCACTCTAACCTTTGTTGTTCTGTTCACACTTGCTAATGGTTTCTGTATTCTCCAGTCATGTTTTGTTGTGCTTGTTTCTTCCTGTAATTACTGTTCGCATACACATCCTGATAAAACCAGGCTGGTTTTTTTTTCATTTGGCCCTCCGTCGCTTTGTTGCGTGCCTCCTCTTCGAGACGTGTGAACATCTTCCTGCAAATGGTTCACTCGCCTCTGAGCGCCGCATGGTGTGTATTCAGAGGGAAGCTGGGTTAACAAGTTAACAAGCTGGTTTGTTGCTCATTCTCAAGAGCCAGTTATACAGCGGATTAATTGCACACCTTCCGTCTCTGAAAGCAGCGCTATTGATTTTTCTGGGCTTTTCACATCACTCAGCGTTCGCAGTCTTCATGCTGCTGATAGAGACACACATCAGGGGTGTGGGATTGTGTGTCTCACCAAGCTACAGGAGAGAAATATGTGCTTTATTAGCTGTAACAACTACGACGAGGCAGGATGGAGCTCTTTATCCTTCTGCGTTATCCAGGATTTTCTTGGAAATCCTGTTCATGGCTGAGGTCGTGGATAAGGTTGCCATGTGCACATGTCCAGAAGGTAGCACGGCTAAGAATCACAGCCTTACACGTGCAAGACTTTGTGAAAAAGAAAAGCCGAGGTGAAAATAAGGATGTGTCCAGTTCTTCGCATGGATTATGACACTGTTATCTATAAAAAATAAAAATAAAATAGACAACAAGAAGGTCGAAGAGATGGGAAAAAAAAAAGATGGAGTAGCTCCATCTTCAAGCAGATCATTTGGTGTCAGCATCAGACTCAGGTTCGAGGTGGAGCCCGTTTTAAAGAAGTAATAGTATGTTAGGAAATTTTCGATGATAACAAAGTCCCCTATAGCTACAGTGCAAAACTGGAAGTGCAGATCATTTATACCACAGCGCTGATGAATTCTTGTTGAATTTTCAATAACAGTAATAACAATAATTCTGGCTGTAACAGAGATGACAGGTTTATATTAATATGGCTCCATCTAGTACGATATCGTTTCTATAGCAACAGATAATACAGTATATTGAGACTTTTTTTTTTTGGTGGACACTTCATGTAACAGATTTGAAAAATGTTGTTATTTAACAAAGAAAAACGTAATTATCATTTCTGATATGGCAAAGTATTCTGTTAGGAGATGTTTATTGATCATTTATGGAAGGAGTCTCCAGTGTCAGCGCTTTATAATGATCAGTAAGTTTCCCACCAGGGATGGAGGGAATGATGGAGACGGAGATAGAGAAACTAGAATTTTCTAGTTTCTCGGTAACATGACAAGCTGGGTGTTTGTTGTTGTTGTTGTTTTGTCTTATTAACTTCTCTGAAGAGACATTTTTAGCCGCTATACCATACGTGATGAAGGAACTAACTTGTTTCACAGATGTTACATAAGACTAAATGTAACAATAATCAAATAACAAGTGTAATGTTTCTTTCATTATTAAATTCAAAATTGAAATCGTTGGCAAATCCCAGTGGTATAAGAGGACTAACACACTTTGGGATGTGTTACAGGAAAACAATCCATGTCAATGAGGTAACAATAACTCTGTTTTGACATTGATTGATTTCTTATAAACAGCGTGGTCCTTTGTGTGTTATTCCTTACATAAAGCATGTGGAAAGCCAAACGAGCAATAGGTGAAATAACTTGGTCGATGTGATGAGCGTAAAATAGGAATAACACCAAGCACTCATTTTTACAACCCTGATTCCAAAAAAGTCGGGACGCTGTGTAAAATGTAAATAAAAACAGAATGCAATGATTTGCTAATCTCATAAACCCATATGTTATTCACAATAGAACATAGAGAACATATCACATGTTTAAACTGAGGAAATGTACCATTTTAAGGAAAAAATAAGGTCATTTTGAATTTGATGGTGCAACATGTCTCAAAAAAGTTGGAGCGGGGGCAACAAAAGGCTGGAAAAGTAAGTGTTACTAAAAAGAAACAGCTGGAGGTTAATTGGAAACAGGTCAGTAACATGATTGGGTATAAAACGAGTATCAGTGAGGCAGAGTCTTTCAGAAGTAAAGATGGGAAGAGGGTCACCAATCTGTGAAATACTGCGTCTACAATTTGTGGAACAATTTCAGAATAATGTTGTCTTCCTAATATAGATTCTTATAACGCCTTAAACTCCTGCCTTATTAGAATACATTATTCAGTAGTGAAACTAACAATGTGTATATTTGTGAGATTGAGGAATGTATATGTGGACCTGCTGGAGTTTAATTGATTTAAAATAAAATAAAAAAGACTTTAGCCTTCAGCAATGCTTCCTTCTACATGCATTACAGTCAGAAAAACCTCAAAACAAATAACTGTAATGGAGTAACATGAAATATAAGTGAATTCATGCTCTAGGAAATAAAAGCCTCCTTATGGGAGCGTATCAGTCAACGTTGCACTAAACCGGATTTCTGAATCCCAGCGGCTTGGCTGACAGTTACTTGAAAGCATTTTAATGCTGTGCATTGCTGCATCATCCTCGGTCATCCTATTTACTGCTCTCAGCCTCGGCCGCCTCTGACCACAGGGGGGCAATCATTCACACACAGATCCTATTTGCCCTTTCGAAAAAAGATACCGAAAGCCCCCATTAACCGTAAATTCGCTGTTGTCCGAGAAGAATTAATTCCATCATATGGGAAAGTGAAGGATTATTGCGTACTCATACTAATGCGTGTGTGTGTGTTCATACAGTGGAAAACAACAGAATGCATGGCATGTATGGTTACTCTGCTGACCTTTGCAAGTTGGGTAACACTTTACTCTTCTTATAACTGACATATCACGGTAATAAACATGTCATGGACGATCATGCATCGATGTTACCAGATTTTAATGGTGGCTTAGTGGTTAGCACGTTCGCCTCACATCGCCAGGGTTGGGGGTTCAATTCCCGCTGCTGCCCTGTGTGCCCTGTGTGTGCGGAGTTTGCATGTTCTCCCCATGCTGTGGGGGTTTCCTCCCCCAGTCCAAAGACATGCATGGTAGGCTGATGTCCAGGCTGATTGGCATGTCCAAAGTGTCTGTAGTGTATGAATGGTTGTGTGAATGTGTATGTGACTGTGCTCTGCGAAGGATTGGCACCCTGTCCAGAGTGAATCCTGCCTTGTGCCCCATGTTCCCTGGGATAGGCTCCAGGTTTCCCTTGACCCTGAAGGATAAGCGGTATAGAGGATGGATTGATGTTAACATATTTTAATGTGTTACAAGGTGGAGTTTTCCTTTAAGAAGCACTTAAAAATAAATCACAAGGAGCAATTTGAGCACAAAGTGTAAGTCTGACAAGCATAGGAATATTTGACAGTTTTGACCTTGTGGGGACTTTTGCTGTGTGTGTGTGTTTGTTTGTTTGTTTGTGTGTGTTTGTTTGTATAGCTTGGTGTCCCCCAATAATAGGATAGATATACTTGACAGTTTTGACCTTGCGGGCACATTTGGCTTGTGTGCAGGCTTGGGGAGCAACGGAATACATGTAACAGCGTTACGTAATCAAGATAAAAAAAAACTTGTAACTGTAATCCATTACAGTTATCTGAACAAAGTAATCAGATTACAGGTACATTTTGTAAAAAAAAAAAAAAAAAAAATGGGAATACTACCAGGATTATAGTTGTTTTTTTTTTCATTTAAAACCAAAGAAATTAATCCTTTGATGTAACACAATATAGACAGCTGCATATTTATAGTTCTGGTTCTCTCTCACCCGTCGTGACTCCCGCAAGCAACAATTTTTTTTTATTTTATTAAAACAAATCCAAACACTGAACATGTTTTTAAGCTCTAAAATAAGCTCTAAATAAAAGTATTTTTAGATTCCATTGCTTTTCTCTTGACTTTATTTCCATATGTGACCTTGAATGAATCTAAATGTAATCAGATTACATTACTTTCATATTGTGATACTTGGATTACATCACTGATTACATTTTTTATGAAGTCATTTGTAACTGTAACTTTTTAAAGTAACCCTCCCAAGCTTGCTTTTGTGTGTGTGTGTGTGTGTGTGTGTGCTTGTTTGTCTATCTTGGTGTCCACACAAGGATAGGAGTACTTGACAGTTTTCACCTTGTGGGGACATTTGGCTGGTCTCCATGAGGAAAAGTTCTTTTTTAAAAAAAAAAACTAAAAGAAACTTCTAGATGCTGAGGTTAAGGTTAGAATAAGGTTTAAGGGTAGACTAAATTAATTATCTGCATTAATAATTATGTCAATTGAAGTAAGACAACCGTGTGTGTGTGTGTGTGAGAGAGAGAGAGAGAGCGTGTGAGAGATAGTGTGTGTGTGTGTGTGTGTGTGTGTGTGTGTGAGAGAGAGAGAGAGAGAGATAGTAAGTTTGTGTCTGTGTGTGTGTGTGTGAGAGAGAGAGAGAGAGATAGTAAGTTTGTGTCTGTGTGTGTGTGTGAGAGAGAGAGAGAGAGAGAGAGAGAGAGAGATAGTAAGTTTGTGTGTGTGTGTGTGTGTATGAGAGAGAGAGAAAGAGAGAGAGAGAGAGAGAGAGAGCGAGCAAGCGTGCGTGCGTGTGTGTGTGTGTGTGTGTGATATGACGGAGAGGTTGTTCCCTCTGAAGCTCCGCCTGAAGCCTCTCGGTCTCTGTGCGTTCACATCATTCCTGCTCTCATTCCGCACATACTTCACATCGCTGGAGATTCACCTACTATTTACAACTATTTACCTTCTGAAAGCTGCCTGTGCTGACGGGGAAACTCGTCCTCTGGCTTTTTGAGCTTCACTTCTGTCTATTAAAGCTTGAGCAAACTGGTCAAAAAGCACAGATCATTCATTTTTATGGGGTTTTCGGGTAAGTGCTTTTCCACAAGTGCTTACTGTAGGCTACACATCTTACATATTGCTCTCTATAGCCTATTACTACTATTACTATTACTATTACTACTATTAATATTATTACTATTACTACTATTACTACCTCGGTCTGATTTAGTTTTATCGACTTTCTCATGATTTCGCTGACATTTCCCCTCCAAACTTACGTGTATTTCTTTATTAATATTCATAATATCCTACATTGATAACCGACTCATTACAACCAAGCTTTGTTTGTAGTTTGTTTTGTTGTTATCCTAGCCATCGACTTTTTCCTCTCTCTCTCTCCTCCATATCCTATCAGTTTTTAACTTCACCTGGATTAAAAACGAATGAAAACATTCAGCTCGTATACAGAAAAGAAGACTTCTGGTGTACTTCTGAATCGACACGTTTATTTGTTTTGAAAACATCGCTGACTTTTTTACAAATCTAATATGTTATGTTTGTGTTTTCTGTGTCTCTAGTTCATTTAACCTTAAACTAACCTCAAGCGGACAGGACAGAGAGCAACCTCACCTCACCTCACTTCTGGACATTTTCTGCGATTTTTAATCAAACCACCGACGTGAAAACTGGATACAAAACATCCTCGACGGAAGACGAATCTACAACCGGTTTAATTTCTTCTTCCCTGTAAGTTTATTTCTTGCTGTCTTTAACTGTAACCGAGACCGACTCCATTGTAGCTCAGCTCTGCTGTTAATGTTACATGGCTCCATCTGTCCATCCTCCCATCATGGCGAAAGTGCTCCGATTGTTTTTGGTGTTTTTTTTTTTTTTTTTTCCAACTCGGGGTTGTTGTTATCATATAGATGCTTGTCTAAAAAATATAAATTCGGTTCTCTACCTACATTGTGCACATAGATATATTAATTTAATTCTTGTTTTTTCATCAACACGACACCTTTTTTTTTTGAATGCGCGGTCTCACCGGCTGACCGAAACGAACTCGCCGCCTTTTTTTTTTTTGGACGTTTCACTTCGAAACTTTCCCACAGGAACCTAATGTGTCTAAAAACGCACTTTAAATGATATATTTCACTATTTAGAGAAACCAAACTACTAATAAACGTAAATGAAACATTGTTTTACTCCTTAAATGTGACCCTATATGGATTAAACCCGCAAAACGAAGGAGGAGAAGTTAGTTAGCAACAGCTGCTAGTCGGTAAACTGAAAAGGAGCTCAAACCGCTGTTGTGGTTAGTTAACTAGCTAGCTGTAGGCTATATATATTTTATTGTTTGCAATATACAGCATTTTAGTGCTGCAGAGCTCTCAAATTATTCATGTCTTGAGCTTTTCTGTTATTGTCTGGAAGGTTTGAGTGTGGTATTGTAGGGTAGAAAGTCCACCTTTGGGATTTTGTTAATCATTAATATGTAAAGGTTGTGAAAGCTCCTTCAGTTCCTTCATATTATTACTATTTTATTTAAAAAAATTTTTACCCCTAATGTGCTGTTGTTTAATCTTCCAATCTTGTCATATTTAAACGTTTTCCTTTATTCAAGGTTTTACTTTTTTTTTTTTTTAATTTATAACTAATAGCAGAATGTTTCCACAAAGGAGCTGCTGCTTTACTGTATTTCATAAAATTCTCAGTATGTTGCAGGTAGTTCACTGGTGTTTCTTACTGTCCATGTGATCGATATATAATGATTTATATAAAATGTCAATATTTAGTGTGAGAAAGCCGTGTAAAGGAAAGAGCCTTTGATTTAAACTAATGTAATGGTTTCAGTGTCGCTTTCGAGTGATTACTAAGCGTTTTCAGATCATGTAGCTATAACAGGACAAAAATATTGTGAATTCAGAAATATGTCTTAAAGTCTCTGATAGTATTTAGTGTTTAGCCCAGGCTCATATAAAGCTCAACTAAATGCGTTTTCTACAATTTAAATGATTCACAGAGAAGAAACTTTAGGAACAGAACAATAGAGGAAAAATGCACTACGCTCCCTGAACGGGACTCCCTGTGGGAGCAGGGGATTGTGGGAAACTGGGGAGGAAGGGAAAGGGGGCCTCATTGCGCTTTGAGGGTCTGAATCGCTCCACAGCCGGCCCTATTCTCTTGCTGACATCTGGTTTAGTGTCAAACGCACCTGTAGGCTAAACAGCGGAGAAGTGCGTGTGTTCAGCGTGCTGTTCTCTGAGCAGAGGAGAGACTTGTTTGTTCTGTGTGTGTGTGTGTGTTCGTGTGTTTGGGGGGGCACCCTGGCATATTGTCACGCCAGCAACAGGCGTCAGGAGTGCAGGTGCCAGATGGTGTGACTCGATGCTATCTGGTAATTTAGCTTATCAGTGCCATAATGGTTCATTTCACTTTAACCTATGTGTGTGTGTGCGTGCATGCGCAGAAAGGAGGAATGGCTCTCTTTCGAAAGCCTGGTACGTGAGAGTGGTTTTCAAGTTACCAGAGCCACCCGTATTATCTCAGATCTTGTGATTCAAGGCTCGCAGAAGGCGCAGTGTGTAAAATGTTAACTGGAGTGTTTCAGAGGTATAGCAGCAAGACATGTGTCTTAGACATGCACACACACACTCAGAGATTGCATGAGTGGGTGTGTTCGGCAGACAAAACCGTAAGCATTCAGACTGTGTGCTACAATGTTTAATGTGCACTAGAGGCATGCAATATATCATATACAAAAACTGGTTTCACCGCTGTTTTTGTTTAATACCTCCAGAAAGAAAAGTTCAACAAGGAAAAGGAGGAAAAATTAAACAGTTTGTACAGATGTAGGCTTTAATATATAATTGCAGATAAATCCGTGTGCGCAAAGTTGATTATTTTCCAATAACAACACGTCCTAAAGAGTTTTATTCGTCTTTCACTGCAGCTCTTATGATTTACTATTATTTTTAAATTCTTTATTAAACGATACATCATACGTTTTATCCGTTTATTGTTACATTTAATGCTGTGGAACTTGAAACTAGTTAATCAATCTCTCGACCTTAAGTCTTTATTTCTGTCTCGCTCCTGAAGTTAATAAATGCTTTAAAATGCAGCTTGTCATGTTACTGAGAAACCCAAAAGTGGAAACGTACAACGTAAAGTTACAGCACTAACACTGGAGACTCCTTACATAAATGTTAAATAAGTTCAGTCTCCTCACATATCAACAGTTACACACGTTTTTGTAAAATCCCTTCACGTGACGTGTCCGGCGTACAAGTCTCTGTGCAAATTGTTACTATGGAAACGACAAGGAACTACCTTCGGAGGTGCCTGCTGTTATAGAAAATGAATCCACACCTTCTGACCAATCAGAACTGAGAATTCAACAACTCTGTGCTATAGTAATACATTATTGCGTCCATTATCAGTCTAGGCTGTGTTTTTCACAGACAATGTCCTCATTTAAACACGTAGCGTTAAATGAGTCAGATTTGAGTTTCACGCCACAGCTGATTAAATATAAGACTTGTGTCAGATCAGAGAAATTACCCTGTTATTCTAATATTAGCTAAAAGAGTAATAATTGATGTGCACTAGCTGTGCAGAGCCTTGTCCATCTACACAACCTTTAGAGATAACATCAGTGTTGTTTAATATGTAGCAGGTTTAATATCTGACTGTCTGAATATCACGTCGACCTGAAGTAATAAAGTGTAATAATCAGTATTCCACAGTAAAACCACAGTATCCGTCAGTTTCACTTGACCACGGTCCAAAAACATGAAATAGAACATTCCAGAAATACATTCCAGAAATACAGTAAACATTCATTATTTAAATTGCACACCTTTCTGAGTAACGTGATAAAAATCTTGTGCGGCACCATCCGGGACGTTAATCCTCCCTTTGTCCAGCGTATCCACGCTGTATACGCTACCCGCCCGTTAATCACTTACTGTAGTAGCCGTCTCGGTTATCAGACTCTCACGACTCTTATCGACTCTCACGGTATCACAGTGCTTGTGTTTAAGTAACCCTTATTTTGCTTAATACTATCACCGAAGCGCAAGAGTAGTGATGCTGGCAAGTCGTATGTGCTCAAGTTGTAACAGAAGTCATAAAGTGCTTCCTTAATTTAAATATGTGAAAATCCTCGATTTCATAGGGAAAGAAAAAGAACGAATCTTCTATCTAGGGCTGGGCGATATAGCGATATAATATCGATATCATGGTAAATGATTACGTGATACACTTTTCTGAGATGTCATTGGTATGGAGTAGTATTTTAAAAAAAAAAAACGTTTTTAATAATTACAAATTAAATGGTACTGAATGGATGCCGCTGATTTGACGTAAATGTTCTTTGTCTTTGTAGACATTAAAGAAATAGAAAAGTATCGGTTCAACTCGGTTGATCTGTTTTTTTGTTTTGTTTTATTACTGTTTTGCAGACAGTTCGTTAGCTAAATTATATGTTGTAATGTGTATTGTAGAAATGTCCTCAAGTATCGTGATATGATATTTGTGTCGTATCGCCCAGCCCTACTTCTAAACGTGAAATTGTGAAAAAAGAACTACTGTATTCCCTAATCATTCCCGTCCTGACTTGATTGACATGCTGAATTGACATGCTGAAGACACATGTAGCATTGTGTCTGCTGCTGTATCATTCACATTATGTGAATTTACGTTGATCTTCACTTCCTGACCTGTCACACCAAGCATCCTGTGCATCGCCATTCTGATTTTGAGCCAGAACTGTGAATATATCGTACAGTAGGAGGACTTTCGTCATCTATACCGTTGTGGTAATAATGAAGGCGTTCATACTATATAACTGTGACCAAGAAACATCTAGCATCACTAACATCAAGCAACAAATCATAACAATTTGGTATTTGAAATTCTTTACAGTATTCCTGATGACGCTTTGCACACTCTCGGCATCTTCTCAACAAGCTTCATGAGGAGCTTCATCCATGAGATTTTTCTCATGGTTCTCAGCTTCTCCTACGTTCACTGTACAGCACTTTAGTCAAGGAAAGTTGTTTTTCAACATGGTGTACAAATACATTTTCTAAATGAAAGATACTTGTGTGGAGAAGTATAAAAAATTATTTTTTTGCAAAACTACTTTTTGTCAAATAAATACAATTAGATTCAGAAGTAGATTCACACATTAGCTTCATCAGCAACAATCTAGATCATATTTCCGAGAAGGAAAAAAAAAGAATGATTGATCCTGTAAAAAATGGAAAAGATGTGTGGAATTGGGTTCAGAAATTTTTTTTTGTCATTTTTTTTAAAGATTTTATGATTATATTCTATATACTTGGTATGAAAGTGAAAGTTTAACTGAACAAAAAAAATCTGTTGTGGGATTTCTAGCTAAGAATAAAAGCTTAGAAGTTTTTAAAGAAAAAATGATCAGATGGGTACGGATGTCAGCGGATACGCAACATTTCTTTATCTGTATTATCGGAAAATAATTAGTAGTATAGTGCTATCTCAAATTTCTACTAAAATGTGTTTATGAAAGTGAAAAATACACAAAATTAAGTTCCGTTTGTGTTTGGAAGAAGAACACCATCCAGATGTCAAAAATAACATCATATCACGAAGGCATTTTTTTTTTTCTCAATACTGATATGTGTCACGATATGTAGGTCTGCTAAATAAACACCAGCGAAACGGATGAACGTTGATACTGCTATTTAATGGCTAGAAAAATGAGAGATTTAACAGTAAAAGAAAGGAGAAGAAATAAAATTCTGTACACCATTATAACATTTTACAAGTGTAAATATTCAGCACAAAACTCAGACATCCAATCAGCTGCTTCTAATCAGAGCTTGTAATGATATCTCTGAAAATAGTGAAAACATTGTGACTTAATAAGATACCATGTTTCTGTTCTGATACCGATACTGAAACCTTGCGTATGAGCCAGTACCCCATATTATTTTCTTTAAAAGACTACCACGGAAAAAATGCATAGCTAAAACGCGAAAGTTTTCAGACAAAAATCACGTAGTAGATAAATAGAATAAAGTATAAGTATAAATAATACTAAAAATCAGTCGTAAAAAATACAGTCAATTTCCAAAAAAAATCCATTTCTTGTACAAAATTCCTTTTTTTGCATGAAACCAAAGTTTTTTGTTTTTTTTTGTTGGTTCAGTTGAACTTTCAGCTCCATGGCAAATATAGTAAATATAATAAAGTGTAGAGTATAAATCTAATAAAATCCTAACACATAAAACATTCATGTCATAAAACATTAACAGTTCTAAATTTAAAAAAAATGTTCAAAATCCATTTCCAATCCAGCTGTAACAGGATCGGATCAGCGTCATGCTTTTCCCCCTCCAATTTCCGACCCAGCATGTTTTTGAACTCCCCTATAACATACTGATTATTTTATTATAACGGAGACAGATGTTCATTTGAATGGTGGGCGTCTGTGCGAGGCGAGTAGCTGTAGGATAAACGACGGAGGCCGTGCGGTTAAACGACACATCTTTACTGTTTGATGCTGAACTTCAGATGAAATCAGAATGAAAAACGTCGCCAGCCTTTAACACACACACACACACACACACAAAGCAGCTTTAAAGCAACAGGTGCCTGGTGTCTGCGCCGCCGCTGCGAGGTTAGAGCCTTACTCGGGATTAGTGCTTATTCTGAAAGTTAAACAGAGATTAAGACTTGAGTAATCATCCAGAGGACGAGCCATGCATGAGGAGCACACAGGTTTCATATGAGAACAGAAAGGGTGTAGTGAGTGAATCATTAATTACACAGTAGATATGACTGAGACACACACACACACACACACACACACACACACACACACACACACACACACACGGAGCAGACAAGGCACAGAGCGGGGGAGAGAGAAAGAAAATTCATATGTAATGAAATTTAGGCTGTCCATTTGTCAGTGTGACAATAGCTCAGTGTGTGTGTGTGTGTGTGTGTGTGTGTGTGTGTGTGTGTGGGGCAGGGCCATGGGTGGCCGTCTTTGTTCACAGAGATCAGGAACAATAGTGTGCGCGGAGTGGCCCCGAGCTACAGGAGGCCCATGCCATGCTCACACTGACAAAGAGGCTGCAGCCTGACAACTACACACACACACACACACACACACACACACACTCATAACCCACCACTACACACACACTTACACACCTACACACTTACAAAGCATGGTTACACATACACTACACCGTCTTAACACACCACTACACACACACACACACACACACACATACACGCTCATAACCCATGACTACACACACACACACATACAGTGCATGGTTAGACACACTACACACAGAATCTTAATATTATTATTAATATTAATTAATATTATTATATCTTATAATACATGGTTATAAAGGTCTATGAGGATGTCTACATATTATGAAAATGAATTAAAAAGCCATGAAATATAAACAGGCCACATAAAACTAGTACAACATTAAGAACATCTGCAGCGTGCTCCTCATGTTCTCTGTAATATTATATTAGAGTTGTGATGTTATACCAGGAGCAATATTGAGCTGTAAAAGTAGCAATGCTGACATATTTCACCCAGCACAGGTGGCATATCTCCATTTTATTTTCTAACCCTGCACTATATATATATATATATATATATATATATATATATATATATATATATATATATATATATATATATATTTTTTTTTTGTGTGTGTGTGTGTCAGTTGGTGGAGGGTACAGTTGACTTGGCGCTGAGCAGTCCTCTCTCTTGTAAAACCAACCTGTGCAAAACAGAAGATCTGGACAGGACCGCTACTAAAAACTTCCCGGATTCTTGAAATTGAATGTAAATGTCGGAGCAGCTCTGCCAGTCCTGATGATTCATGCATGTCGAGCTCACTCAGCTGGATCCTTTCCTTCAGCTCCGGCTCCCACACTTCACCTCTACAAGCTCTGGATTATTTGTAGCGTCCTCGTGTCTACTCTTCAGATTTGTATTTATTTCCTTTTTTTTCTATTAAATTGAAGGAGGCTACAGAAATAAAGAGCTTGTGCCTGGCCACTTTTCTGTTTCGGAGAATAAATATGTGATATCTATGCTGTTTGAGAACGTTTTACATTGTGTATTTGTTAAAGAACGGTACGTTGGTACTTTTTATCCGTTTGTATTTACGTTCAACGTCAGCGAACATCCGAGAAATGTGCCAGTTGCTGTTCTCACTTACGTTATAGCAGCTATCAATCACCATCCTGTCCAGTTCTTAGTTATGATAATCAGATTTTTTTTTAAACCCACAGCTTGTGTTACCGAGAAACCGGAAAACTAGTTCCGTTTATCTCTTACGTTAATTCATTACTGACAAGGAATCGGTTAGTTTTGCCTTGTTGCTTGTAGAGCAGCAGAGCTTTAGTATATGAGAAACATTTAACGATTTTTGAGTAACCTGTAGCTTTGCTAACATCCAACACTGATCAGGAGTGTGTGAGACAGAACAAGAAGAGCAACGTAGGAGAGAGAGAGACTGAAAGAGAAAGAGAGGAGGAGTGTGTGTTGAAAAGAGACAGATGAGAGCAAAGATATTGAGAAGGGTGTGTGTTCGAGAGAAAGGGGACTGAAGCAGGACGAACAAGAGTGAGTGTATCTGTGTGGGTGTGAATCGTGAGCTGTTCTTCGGACACTGACATCAGTGTTATTCAGAGTTAGTGTCAGGCAGCAGAGTTAGATTTAATGTCTTTCCTCCTGAAAGCCATTTTTTCCTCCCTCTCTCTCTCTCTCTCTCTCTCTCTCTCTCTCTCTCTCTCTCTGTCTCTTCTCCTCAGCCGGAGGTCTGTTTCCCGCTAAAAGGAAAAACCTCTGAGCTCGAGTTTCAGAGTGTGTGTGGATGACTCAGTTCCCCAGACACAGTAAACCTCAGCCTCAGTGTTCTAGCTAACCGCCAGAGTAATCACACACTCAACGATTTCCTCTCAGAGCTCAACGCAGCCGTGACACGGCCTTTGTGCTCTCAGCCCTACACACACACACACACAGACACACTTCATTCACAGCTCACGAATGAAGAGGCCAACACACACGCACAACACACCACTAGGATTTATTGATGTGTATTTTTGTATGTATATTATGTATATTCAGTATAATGTGGAAGTATATATGGTGAGTCTATAGTTTCGACAGAAATGTATTATTCAGACAATTATCTGAATAGATATCCGCTCAGAAGAGAAACTCTTCGGGCTGTAAACAGGAGGGAAATATGCAAAAGCCGTGCATCACCAACATCAGGATGAGGAGGCATGTCAGTCATGTCAGTCAGAAAGCTCGTCCTCCTGCGTCCTCGTTCAGGCATTTGAGTGTTGTTGTTTTTTCGAGTGCTTGTGGAGAGGCTGCTCTTGGTTGGTT
The DNA here is from genome assembly GCF_023375685.1 of Ictalurus furcatus. NCBI lineage: Eukaryota > Metazoa > Chordata > Actinopteri > Siluriformes > Ictaluridae > Ictalurus > Ictalurus furcatus. The sequence goes on from NC_071262.1 coordinate 20,961,678, forward strand.
GTTGATATTCAAAACAGCCAGCTTCAGCCTTCAGCTAAGTTCTGCCAGAATCACTAACTGCACCTTTAAAGTCAACATTCAAGTCTTTATAAGAAAAACTAGGCCATTTGTTTTTGTTTGCAGTATAGGAATTCATGTCAGCCTTCTATCACGCTTCATATCCACTGTCTTTCACATACATGAACTCACAGACATCTACGATTAGTTAGTGTCACTGTGATTGACACGGGAGAAAGCGTACGCCCCTCCCACCTAGACAGCACGGCCAGTTTTGCTCTCTTTGACTCCTGGCCACAGATCGTTGTGGCATCAGCAAGATTCGATTTTCTGTGCCAGTTAAGAGCCAAGAGCTCTTTGTTTTAACAGTCGGCGTAAAAATATGGCAAAAAAAAACAGGAATCGATATAGGAATAATGGAATGATTGACACACGTGTTTTGAACTTTCTGATATTACCTGGCACTCCCTGGAAGCTCCGCCCCTTCTCCCCTTCAGATGCTCTCGTCTTGACTTGATTTTTGTCACTTGAAAGATGCATTGACGAAGCTCTGTCAAGGTAAACGGAGAATGTTCTGAGCTCATTAATATACAGTTGCGATTTTGTGATTGCAAAAATGAAAATCAAGCAAACTCCGCAATATTTGCGGAGCTTGCAGTTTTTCTGAGGGTTCTCCGATTTATCGATCGCTTTAAACCGTGATCAGCGGTCTCTATAAAGGCCGATCTAGAAGAGCCGATCAGATGACACGAAACTCGTCTGTTTTAACTTATTGTTGGTTCTCATATGCTGTTTGTTGGATGTCTTTAATGTCATTGCTCTCCTGGTGTGTTTGTTGTTTTATCTGTTTACTGACTACAGAGGAGGAAGGAAAAAAGGCATTCTATGTGCCTATGGTGTTGTCCAGGAAAGTTATATTTGTCAAGCTCTAAGCTGTTTCCCATAACCAAGCACAGGCTGCTATGGTTTAAGTTAATATGTTACACATGTTGCTTGCCAATAAATAAATAGTTGTCAATTTATGATACTTTCTCATCTCTTAATTTTAATACTTAATATACATTGTTGTTAAATATGGTTTATTAAATAATGCTACATGATAAATAGGGATTCAAATAGACCCTGTGATCGGTATCGGACAATACATCTTCCAGGGATTGGTGATCTGCCCCAAAAATCCTGATCGGAGCACCCCTAAATTTTTCAAAATGACCATTTTCCACAGATTTGGGCCGAGACGCGCCATGTGATGTCATCACAACGCTCATTCAGCCAAAGCCCTCTTCAATTCACGAGCGTTGAACATGAGTACAGCTAAAAGGTTTCATTTACCAACAAACACCACTGTGAATTTTATGCAACTGCAGTTTGATCAATTCACTTAGTTTTCCACAAAAAAAGCACAAAATCCTAAATCGCAAATTCAGGAAAAAACAGCTAAATCAAGCATTTTTTGGCCACAACAATAAAAAAAAACAATAAAAAAACACACAATCCTGTGTGGACTGAATATATAATAAAATCTATCAGTGTATGTTTGACTTAGCTAAAAAATTTTAAAAAGTATATAGCTGACATCAGTTAACGTTATTTAATAGGGATGCCCTGAAAAGTTTTTGGTCAAAAACAGCACTTTTGCGTTTCGGCCAAAAAAAGAGAAAAGATTTAAAAGGCCTACAACAAAGTTGTCCGAACAGACACGTCCAAACAGTTTGAGCAGCAGATTCGAACAACACTGGGTGCGTCTCACTCAGCTCCCTAGTTCAGCAGTCAGGGCACTGGCCAGGGAGTTGGACATTTTAAGGGCTGTCTCGATCGCAAAATCCTTGCAGTGCCCTGGATTGTTCACCTCCTAAAAAAATCCCACAATGCAGCGCAAAAACCAGGGAGCACCTATGCTCACTATGTTCCCTTACTGGAAATGACGTCATGTTTTCTGAAGCCTCTCATATATGCCAGTGATGACATTTTACAACGCGAGTACGTAGTCATGTCACCGGAAATTAAGTCATCAGTGTCCCAAAGTGTAGTGAGCCGGGGTCCTTGCCAGTGCCCCAACACGTGTACAACATATACTGCTTCACCAGCTAGAGAGCTGATTGAGACACCCAGTGAAAATGTCAGCCATGTTGGTCCATTTGAACCATTTTGAATTACCTGGTTAACAGGTCTCTCTACATGACCCTCACTCATAATTTTTAATGTAATCATTATCTGATAACGATATAGCTATTTAAGATCACAGCATCTCTGCTACAGAACAGAAAGCAGCTTGTGTCCCCCCCTCCCCCTGCAAGATAATAGCTAGCTCTGACTCGGCAAAACACGGCCACGGCGCTCGTGGGACACATCAGCTTCACAATAGAGCAGGGGAAGTGGCTCTCCTCCAGGATTGTGTGTGTACAATGCTTAGGAAGTGCACTTTGTGTACGCTCTCTGGCACCGTATCACACCACACTCGGTGAAACGAAAGCGGATGAACCGAGTCTGCAGGCGTATTTGCTTGGCAACGCTGGAACACGTTTGAAAGGAAGAAGATGGTGTTTGGGGTTAAGGGATGTAAGGAGTAGAAAAAGGAATGATGTGTATTTTGATCCAGAAATTTATATTGCATTACTTGCTAATTATATTTCTTTATGACTTTAGGACATTATCTAAGAGAGTGTTCATTTTTTCCTGCAACAGTCAAATCATGCAAAAATCTTTTGCGAGCTAGCCAGCTAACTGTGATGTTGATTTGATATCACTTGCTGAACTCGGGGGTCCGAATAGGAATTCCGAGTTGGGTTTTTTTTTTCTTTGGTCGGAGTTGCATACAGTCTAAGACACAAGATACAGTGCCCTCCACTTAATTTTGGCACCCTTGATAAATATGAGCAATGTAGGCTGTGAAAAATTGTCTTTATTGCCTTTTGATCTTTTGTTAAAAACAATTCACAAAAATACTCTGCTCTCATAGATATCAAACAATTGCAAACACAACACAGGTTTAAAAAAAATTTTTTTTAAAAAAATGTTAAATATAGGTGTGCGACAATTATATAGCACCCCTGTGAATTCATATGAGAAAAATATATTTTAATTATAAGTATATTCCCATTGATATTTTATATGTGACTAGGAACAGGGAATTGTTCAACCATGACAACCAGGGTTATAAATATGAGTTAACACATAGGCCAAATCCAGTTACCTAGCTAGCTTGTTGCTCGCAAAAGATGAACATGGAGGTGTCCATGTATTCCCTTGATCAGGGTCCTTACAGTAGCTTTTAATAGCCCTATAATTTAAACTGCTTACCCTGTTCATTGTCTTGAATACAGGAGAGAACCAACATACTGCATATTAAATCCAGTAGGAAAGCTTTCAATTAGGTTTGCAGAGACAAAAAAAAAAAAAAAAACAGAATGTTCTTTACTGCATTTTAGTTGACATTACAATAGTCATTAAATAAAATGAAGGAAAATCCAATAAAACTCTGGCTGTAATTACTTTTTTAGATTTTACAACTCCTTTGCATTTGACTTGAACAGTACAGCTGGATGATATGATTGTGCAATATTGATATCATTATCAATTATGTTGCAATCAATTAGGATTTTCTATAATATTGTGGATATCATGATATATTTTTATTAAATAAAAAGAAATTATAATTACCAACTGACTTGAAGCAGCTGAGGTGATGTTAAAACTTTGTACTTAGACTCTTTAAATTTAAATTGGTAAAGTTGTAATTTTTTTATATTTACACATTTGATTTTTTTATGGAAATCAAAATGTTCCTTTGCAGACATTATCATTTTTTATAAATAGAGTGCTGTATTGCTGGGTAATTACTCATACACTATATATCGTGACATGATGTGTATCGTAGACATGCCTTTAAGAATCGTAATATTTGATAGGATATTTTCGTCATATCGTCCACCCCTACTGCACAGTAAGAATAAAAATAGCGCTTTGCAATTATTTGTGACTGTTAGGATGTGAGAAACTTCGGGTAACGGTTCTTAAGAAGAGAGAAAGCGAAAGTACACAAAAAGACTGCGCCCTCGCCCCGCCACACACTTCCCACACCAAGGCCTTGGGAGAGTTTGCCAAATGACACACAGACAAACAAAATTCAAATGGCAAGATCTCTGATTTATTCAAAGAAAGGCAGAGTATATATCAGGCTTGACACATAACAGAGACAATGGCTTAACTATTGATTGGCTAGACAGAAGCGCATATTTGTATTTAACAGGAAGTTTATCAAAGTAAGAGAGGAACAACTCCATATATGGTGTTCAGGAAGTCATGGAATGTTATTCGGGAAGATATGTACATGCGTGTAAATGGTATTCGGGGAGACAAAGGAATGCACAAATGGTAAAGGCTTTATCTGTCCATACCTGGTTGGGAAGAGTTGCAGAGGAACATAGAGGAAAAGGTGTTAGCACAAGGGAACAGAGAGGGAAGAGTGTTCACAGTAAACTTATCAGTGACCAAAATTGATACACATTTTTTTTGTGTGTTAATTCAAACTTAACTTATCTAAAGTTCTGTGGCAGATGATTCCAGGAAGAAAAGGTTTTGCTGACTCATCTAATTCTCCAGGCTCTTTCATGATTCCTTGTCTTTAAAGATCCATTTAAATGTATTCTTTAAATGAATATTTCTCTTACGCTCTCTTGACAGATCAAAGAAAATGGTGTCATGTCGGAAAATGCCGCCGTGGCACACGGTACAGAATGCCGTGCCGATGAAAAGCGAAAGCATTTCTCTCAAGGCTTAAAAGGGATTTCAGGTCAAGCTTAATTGAATTTGCGTCCTGATGATAGTCTAATACTGAGACTGATAGCGCTGAGCGTGAGAGCGTCATGTCTGTGGTACGAGAGCAGTAAGTAATAGCCACTGCCTTTTTGCTATCACTTACAGGCATCCAGGGGTTTATTTAAAAAAAAAAAATCTCTTCCCATAATAAAAGCTTTATCATATCAGAACTGTTCAGGCTGTTAGTGCAGAGGGAGATTGTGATGGTTAAAGTGACTGCCTTCTACTAGCACACAGGCTAATTTCACGTTGTACCATAATACAGTTCTACTGATGTCCTGTAGGTTGTTTGGTGTGTTTTGGAAATTGAGCACACAAACAGACCCCATACATTTTATTCAGCCTTTTATCAGGCGTATGTTCTTTAATTCATTTTCTTTTGTCCATTAAATGGCCTCTCAGTATAGAGACAGTATTAGTTTATAGATGAGTTTATACTTGCTTGCTTGTTATTGCGATTCAAGAGGTACATACGCATGCTAGATGGTGAAGTACTCTGAGTAGCAGTGCTCAAGAAACATTTTCCAATGCAAGAGGCTGCATCTAGGAGTCTAGGACATCCAGGACAGGAATAAAAATGATCAGACAACTTCAGATTTGATTAAAAAAAAAAAAAACAGTAGGTAATTTCAGATGATTCAGAATGCAGCAGCACGCCTTGTCTTCGACCAACCCAAAAAGACCCACGTCAAACCCCTCTTCATCTCCCTCCACTGGCTTCCTGTAGCCGCCCGCATCAAATTCAAGGCCTTGATGCTCATGTACAAGACCATGTCTGGAACAGCACCCCCCTACCACAGCACTCTCCTTGAGGTTTATGTTCCCTCACACAATCTGCGGTCAGTTAACAACCGACGCATAGTAGTGCCTACACAGTGAGGCATGAGGTCCTTTTCCAGAACCTTTAATCTGACTGTCCCTCAGTGGTGGAATGAACTTCCTCAATCCAGACAGCAGAATCTGTCACTATCTTCAAAAAACGGCTAAAGACCCACCTCTTCCATGAACAATTAATTAACCCCTAACTGCTGTTCTGACCTGTGGCGCTGCTGCTGTTCTGGACTGTGGTGCTGCTGCTGTTCTGGACTGTGGCGCTGCTGCTGTTCTGGACTGTGGTGCTGCTGCTGTTCTGGACTGTGGCGCTGCTGCTGTTCTGGACTGTGGTGCTGCCCTGACCCTTGCTTACCTTGGATTTTGAGCAGCTGTTCATTCTAAAAGCAAATGCAAAGTTTATATTAGACGTTAAACCGAACTAAAGTAAAAAAAAAAAAAAATGCAGTACAGGCCTATACTCTATATTTGATATATCTCTTGAATATATTTTTATGTTCATGGTTTTTAGTAATTTATTTAATTGGTGTATACTGTTATTATATAGTAAAAATCACGACGAAATACTCTTGAAAATAATCAGTCAGCAACAAATTCCGCTTGGCTCCCCTTATGTCCATCTCTGTAGGATACATTTAGTTATAATGATCAGTTAGTTTGTCTGAATTTGTGTGGTACTGTTTGCAAGTTAAAGATAGGATTATCATCTTTATTATTAAAATGTTCTGTTCAACTGTCTAAATGAAATTCACTAGCTTATGTAGGCTATAGCAATGGACTTAATCACACAAACTAATGTTACACCATGCAAACCAACCAGCTAGCTAGCTCAATTTGAACATAATTTGATAAACAAACTTGGACATTATTGGGGTAAACATGGCACCCAGGCCCGTCACAGGTGGGGTGCGAGGCCCTGTGCGAACTTGACGTGTGAGGCCTTGCTAATTTACATATTGGAATTGAGACACAGGAATTTCATTTTTAGAAGCATGTTTGGTGAAAAACAGTCATAAAAAACTACAATATTGCAGGCTAGGAGCGAGGCCCTGTAGTCCATGCAGTCACACACTTGGCACAGCCCATGATGCGACGGCTCTGACGGCACCAAACCCTAACTCGTACATAACATTATCGTATTTATTATAAAAAGTTTGGTTAGGTGGACACAGTAAACTTACCTCGCTATCACGGTTAAAATTAACTGAGTAGATTTGTGCTTGCATGTCCTACCTCTCGCGTTTGACGTGCGGGTTTCCGAGCTTTCTCCACTACTAACGACGGGGGGCACTTTAGCCGACTTTGGAGCTCTATTTCTGCCACAGAGCTCATTATGCTTCAATCGATCGTTTTAAAGTCCCCAGGCCAGACACTTTGTTTATTCAGTCAAATTCTTTGGGAGAATTTATACATTTATTTATTTGTAAGATATTGTGAACATGTAGTACATTTTGTTTACAATATTAAACCTTCGTAGTAATTCGTAGCTATCTTTTTCATTTACATTTACATTTACATTTATTCATTTAGCAGATGCTTTTATCCAAAGCGACTTACAAATGAGAAAATACAAGCAAAGCGATATATCAAGCAGAGAACAATACAAGTAGTGCTACTACACAAGATCCATTAATTGAGTTCCAGAAGAAGCAAAATGCGCAGAGTCGAGGTGTAATTGCCAGAGTAAATTTTCTTGATTTGTTGTACAGGATTTTCTTGATGTTGTACAGGATGAACCTACAGGACCTTGCAGTTGTTGAGATGTGGTCTGTAAAGGTCAAGCTGTCATCGAGAATCACCCCAATGTGCCTGGCCGTTTTGGTTGGCTTGAGTGTGATTGAGCCGAGCTATACAGTGAGGTTGTGATTGATTGAGGGACAAGCTGGGATGACGAGAAGCTCAGATTTTGCCAAGTTGAGCTTAAGGTGGTGTTCCTTCATCCAGACCGAGATGTCCAACAGGCAAGCAGAGATACGTGCAGAAACGGATGGATCGTCAGGCTGGAAGGACAAATAGAGCTGAGTGTCATCAGCATAGCAATGATATGAGAAGCCATGAGACTCAATCACCTGCCCCAGAGATGTAGTGTAGATAGAAAAGAGCAGTGGACCCAGAACTGACCCCTGTGGAACGCCAGTTGTGAGTTGCTGAGTTTCAGAAATACCTCCCCTCCGTGATACCTTGAAGGACCTGTCTGAGAGATAGGATTCCACCCAGCGCAGAACCGTCCCGGTGATGCCCAGGCTGGAGAGAGTTGACAGGAGGATCTGATGGTTCACAGTGTCAAATGCAGCAGAGAGGTCGAGTAGGATGAGGACCGATGATCTAGAGGTTGCTCTTGCTAGTCTTAAGGCTTCAGTGACGGAAAGCAGAGCAGTCTCCTTTTCAGTCTCAGTCTCATTTATTCAGATTTACAGACCAAAATGCACATTGTTTTGCATTGTTCATAATTCAAGAATAAAAAAGGAGCCTTTTCTGTTATCATTTTTCTTCATTCACATTTTGTTGCGAATAATATGAGAATCGAATCGAAATTGTGAAGCAAGTTTTGTAAATCGAATTGCATCATGACACCCCTAATGTTGATGCATCCTTGATGGAAAATAGTAAAACTGAAGAAATCCCCAGAGTGTTAAAATGTTGCCATGTTTCTATATTTCAGGATAAAGCATTCACTCATTTAACACGTGAACATCGCACACTTTTCTGTATGACGTTTACGAGCTCGATGTAAACACAGCCGCTGTCCGCTCTCTAGTCTTTCATGGCTGATTAAAGCCACAGCAGTGCAAGGTCAGGCTGAAACCTGCGCTGTTTGTTTTTGTCTCTGTGGGAATTGCCTGAATAGAAAATTGTGGCTAATGCGTGGACGGAGAGCTCGGCCGTTCGATTACAACTTAATTTGGTAATGAAGTGAGATGGAGAGACTTCCTGCTCATCCAGTCTATCGAGCGCAGCATGGGGCCGATCCAGCAGGCTCGGGATGTTCTTCTGCTAATGCAGCGCAGCGCCAGTTAATCAAATATCCATGGCGAGGAGTGAAACGTTCCTAACAATGTACTGAGTACACGGGTAACAGGATTAACATGTTTATTTAAGAACAGGAGATGGTGGTGAGACATTTACAGTAATTACATTTCCATCTTACTTTCCTTCCTCACTGATGGAACATGCATGTCTGAACATGCTGTGTGTGATGCAGGCTGTTTACTAAGTAAATTCTCATTAAGCTAGAGAGACTGTACGTATAATTACACACACACACACACACACACACACACACACACTTTAATGCTAAGACTTCTTTTCCCAGTAATTTCCTTCCTTATTTATATCTAGTGTTCATCTAAATTTTATCAATACAATTAATTAAATTAACCAGTAATGTGGTTTGTTTGTTAGCTTGTTTTGGGTTAGTTTGAATCAGATAGGCTGTTAACCTGCTAGTTAATTTGTTCATTTTGTTCGTTGATAGCTTGTTAGTTAGGTGTTGATTGTTTAGTTTCTTATTTTAATTTCTTTTTTTCTTTGTTGGTTTCATTGTTTGTTGGTCTGTCAATTTGTTAGTGTGTTAGTTAATTTGTTAGTTAGGTTTTTAGTTTGTTTAAACTTATTTCTGAATAAAAATGTTTTTAAAAAGTTAGTTTTAGGTAGGTTATCTGTTAATTAGTTTGTTACTTGGGTTGTTAGTTTATTTACTAGTTTAGTGTATTTCTCTTAATTAATTTGGTTTAGTTAATTATTTTGTTTGTTAGTTTGTTACTTTGGTCATTTTAGATTACCAAATTTTTAGGTCATTTTTAGACAATTGTTTTAGTTAGTTTTGTTTTGTTTGTTAATTTGAGTTAGATAATTGTTTTACTTGTTAGTTATTTTTGCTGGTTATTTTGCTATAGTTATTTTATTTTAGCTATTTTCTTTGTTGGTGTGTTAGTTTGGTAATTTTGTTTATTAGTTAATTTGGTTTAGTTGATTTAGTTAGTTAGTTTTTGTTTATTAGTTCATTTTCTTTGGTTTATTTATTTTGTTAGTTAGTTAGTTAGTTAGTTTTCCCAACATGTATATGTAACAGAAGAATATGTATCTGACATTTGTGCATGAGTTTAGCCTCATGATGCACTGGAAGCTTTATTAGTGCACGTTCATATTAATTAAAACCCTGGGGAGCTTTGATTGATGGAAAAAACCATGATTGCTTTCAAATTAGCTGAAGATCTTGAGTCTTGAGGTCACATTATTTAGTAGAAAGTGTAAATAATTGGTGACTGTAAGTCTGTTTCCTAACATTTATTTGGATTTTTATTTCAGTACTGTCACTGTGTCGAAATGAAACTTTATACAGTAAGTGGTTTACTTTTAACTAAAAAGTGGTGAACACACAGACTGTTGGTTTCTGTTTTCTGCTTCGTGGATAAGTTGTCATGCTTAATGTCTACTGTGGAAATGGGACAGCTTAAATCCCTGTTTACACTAATGTGTTTTCATTTTAAAATCCATAACTTTTTCTAGGGTTACGCCTGTCATCTACACTACTCTGTCATTTTTGACCCTCGGAGACATTGGGAAAAGCTGAAGACCCTGTTTTAGTTTGAAAACTCCAGGGTTGTGTTTCAGTGTGAACAGACCAAAACGCAGACTTTTGAAAATGAAGGCATGGCTGCCCACATTCGCTCCCTGATCGGGTCTTCTGGATCATTGCGTATCCTTCTCTGATTCGTCAAACCCCTACCATACGACCATTACGCTACCTTGACGACAATAAACAATAACATGGAGACTGAACTGCAAGCTTTGTTGGCTTTGTTGTCATTTTTAGCAGCCATTGTGCAGTTAAATTCTATGTTTTATAATACTACAGCTGCCTACATGCTAGAGACAAGCTATGATTAGAGCAATCGGCAACAAATCTCGTTTCAAGCCTCGTAAGCCCTACATGGAATGCCGGTTTTGGATTAGACCAGGAAGAACTAGTGCCTGGTGGGACATGTCTTTCAGTGAAATTATTGTTCCTGAGGAATGGCAACAGAACTTTTCGGATGTCCAGGTCGGCCCTGGTCCACTGAGGGCACCTGTGAACGTACTCACAAAGGTAGCGTGTACCTTGTACTACCTGAGTGGCGAGGGAAGGGAAAACGGTGAATGCATTTGGACTATACAGATCAATAGTTTTGGTCATCATACGACAAGTGTGTAAGGCCATCACCATCGTTCTGGGTCCAGACTACATGAAGATGCCAAAAACAGAGCCTGAAGTTAATCAGACACACGGTATGCCGCAGTGCTTGGGGCAGTTGACTTTACACACATCAAGGTCAAAAAACCTTTGTCTTCCACACAGTTTATTAACAGGAAGGGTAAATATATTTTGAATGTACAAGCGTTGTGTGACCACAAGTACTACTGTTTCATGGACGTTGTTGTTAAATGGCCGGGCAGTGCACATGATGCGTGCATATTTGCTGATTCACAACTGAATGGCGTCCTAAAAGATGGGACTATTCCCTCCGGCCCTAAACAGCTGCTGGAGGATGAGGATGCTATCCCTGTGTTTCTTCTGGGTGATTCAGCTTATCCCCTGATGCCATATATCATGAAAGAATACCCCAGTGGCAGAGTTACCCCACAGGAGCAGTACCACAGACTGTCACTTTGGAAGGCACGTATGGTGATCGAGTGCACATTTGGACGTTTGAAGTCACGGTTTGCGGCTCTGAGGAGGGCCATGGACATAATCCTGAAGGACTTTCGTTTTGTTATTTATACTTGTTTTGTACTTCACAACCATAGTGAAGTGCTCCACGAACCTATAAACGAACAAATGCGTAAATGCTGCTCTCCAGTACGAAAGGGACTTTCAGCCACCCACCAGAGTGGCTGAGAGAGCAGACAACGAAACCGAGGGGAAACGAGTGAGACTCGTTGACATGGTTTCTTGACCCATAAGACATTTGAGCAGTCTACATTTAGAGTAGCATACAACAGCCTACATTTTTAAAAAAAGCATATCCCTTATTGTTTTATTACATAGTGTGTGTATGACTACTTATATGAACTATGCATCTGTTTTCACCATGATGTATCATTTGTTTTACTGCAGTATGCCAGTGTACTAATGGTACAAATAAATTCAATTATTTGAATTTGCATTGAGTCTGATTAAATACACGCTAGCTTACATACTAGTCTCGATTATCCATATTTATAAAGAAAAAACATGACAAGGGAAATAGAATGATTAGAACTAAACATTAGTAATTAGTAGCAAAAAAATAGCATATATTCAAAAAAAATATCAAGGTAAATTTCAAAATTTGTAAGTATACATTAAGTATGACTACACAAACAGATCACACCTGGAGCTATTTTAATGTGCAGATATAAATATAAGTAGTGCAACACAAAGGGAACCAATATTACAAATGTGCTTTAGTAGTTTAGGCTACGAATGCGTGTAGTCACCATACAGTGAAGGTGAGGTGCTGTGCTGGCTATGTGCAGGTGGATCGTACTCCCTAAGTGGTCTTGTGGGTGTGTGCGCATAGGAATACTGGTTTTGGTGAGGGGTGTGTGTGGTGACGATGGAGGCATGTAACCATGGTTCCCTGAACCCATAATCTGCTGCACCAGCATTTCAATGTTTGAGTTCAGACGGTCCATCTTGCTCGACAACCGGCCCATTATCTGAACAAACTCATTGTCAGATGTATTTAGTTGTTGCAGAAGCCGTCTTTTAATCTCCAGGTCCTTCTGTGCAATAGCATCAGAGGAGCGTTTCCTCTTTCGCTTCGTTCTTCTGTGATTAATCAGAGTAGAGTCAAGTCTCTGGCGTCGATTTCCCATATCTGCAGACACAGAAACCTCTTTGACTCATCCTCCACTGGAAATGGACAACTCTGCGCCTGTCTGTTAGGAGACCGGGATTTCTGGCCCTACGTCGCTGGTCTCTATGCCTCAGACAATGCGAGTGTAGCCAGAGATCTTCCCCAAATTGACTCGCAGAGTTCACAGAACAGCAAGACTGCACGTCCATGGCCACTTTTCCGACCAGAGTCAACCACTTGCAGATAACGGATTCTTATGGCCTTTAGTTTGGTGGTAACGTGACCTGTGAACACAAAACACAACCCAGTTATATAAAAGCACATAAACACACACACACACACACACACACACACACACACAGGCCTCCAGAGTAACATTTGAGAGCAGTAGCACCAGCATTACACTATTTCTGCCACAATACACGGTTACAGTTAGCGTTGCTACATTAAATCTATGGTTAATGTTGGTGGTTAATGGTGATTATGGTTAATGTTGGTGATTATGCAGGTGTGTCTGCATAAGAAAACGTTTTCTGTTTAAATTAGCCAGCGTTTCAACTTTTTTAAAGTCAAAACATTATAGCAATGATAAGACTTACATACCTTTTGGTGATCATCTCCTTTTTGTGCAGATAATCCTTTCCCGTTGCCATGGCTTCCTCCAGTGGTGGATAGTGCTCCCTAAATCTGTCAAGTATGTCACCATATTTGTTTTGACATGACTCCCAATCGACATTTTTGACCGCTGTGGCCGCCTTGTAGTCATTAGTTACTTTGAGTAACAATTACACCTCTTCATCTGTCCACATAAAGACGTCCTTGCTTTTCCTGGCCATCACGCTCATTGTTGTACCTGCTGGTGACTAGCAATCAACTTCCTGTTTACACTTGTACACGCATGCCCAGTGTACATGAATGGTCATGTGACATGCGTTTTCGGTCGTGTAGTGTGGACGGAGATCGTTTCTGAAACGCAGCGGAAACGCCAGTGTGGACGCGGATCGTTTTTGTTTTAAAATACCATTTTAAAATGAAAACGCACTGGTGTAAACAGGGCCTAAATGTTGTTAAATGAGCTTAACTTTTGGCTCACGGTTCCACAGTCTTAGTAGACCCAGGTGAAAGCATGCTTTAGAGGAGTATACATTAGAGAAATTTTGCTTTAACAGGATCTGTTTAGATGCTGTTAAACTCTGAAGTGGTTTAATGTAAACACGGTTTGACAATCTGACAGTGAGAAATGGTGACACCGTAACACAGCCATAAACACCAGCCCAGCACATTCTGCATAAATGCATATCATTACATTTAATTACAACTGCTTGGCACTGTCCTAGCCTTAAGCTCCACACACACACACAAACACACCAGCAGTGGCCGGAGGGAGTGGAGCAGCTGCCCGGGGTGTCCATGCATCTCCCCGTTAGGACCAAATCGCCCTCGCTTGGCCAAAAAAATCGTCTCCTGGAAGCTGAAGTGAAGTGCGAGTGCGAGTGCAGTACACTGCTGCATGACTAATCTCACTCCTCCATCTGCTGCTCCATACACACTCTGCTCTCCAGCACACACACCGAACCAGCACCCGACTCCACATCCTGGCTTCAGTCAGCAGCGGGAGAGCAGCCGAGTGCGTGTCCGATGCCTGAGCTGAGAATTATACACACTTACATGTTTGGACTCATCACCAAACGGTGAGGTTTGCTATTGGACGGATTCAGCGGATTTCATACGGTTCAGCATAGCAGTGCGATTTGTTTGCAGGCAAATTGTTCACTGATTAAACAGGCGGAAATTCCGAGTTTCAGTTTCCGGTTTTAGTCGCCTCAGTCTGTCCCATTCAGATGGGTTCTTCAGTCTTGATGGGCTTCTTCTTTTGGAGCAGTCTGAAGAAGCGTAATTTCATAAGAAGATATTTCCATGAATGTTTGAAAAATAAATCATGGCACTCAGACTGGAGACCTTATTTTCCCCCCAAATGCTTGTGAAAGAAAAATTCTGTGATAACAACTATGCTAAAGTTCTAATGCAGAGTTTAAATTCTTAATTCATATTTTCCTTCTCTTTCTTTATTTCTTTCATATTTCTTTCTTTAGTTGTTTTTTATCTATGCACTGATCTCTTCCCAAGTTTGTCTTCTTGCTGTCTTTTTTTTTTAGTTTTTTGCCTTTTGAAGTGCGAGCTGTGGTAAATTACAGGGTGTGACGTGTATTTACAGCTGTCTCGTCTAGATTAAGCCATCACCGTAGGCCTCTCTTTAATCAACTCACATCCACACTAGTTAAAAACGCACCTCTTCTAACAGCTGTTCAGTTTCAGCCAGGTTACAGCTGTGTTTTCTTACAAAACATGTTTATTATATTAAGCCTTACAAGCACTCTTGGTCTCCGGTACTTTCTTTGTCAGCCGGAGAGATCCTATTCAGCTCAGATCTACAGTCAATGGTTGGATGTCTGATACATCTCTCGTCTTAAATCGAAGGGCTTTTTGCCAACTTGAAAGGCCAGTTTCTGCAGACATGGATTAAGACTAATCTTAGACTAAATGACACTTTCAAGGAAGGCTGTCCGCTGTGAATCCTTTTCAGGTTCGATCAAGGTGTAACCTGTGTTTAACAAAACTCAAATCTTCTCTTTGAGTCTTGTTAGACAGGAGTTAAGATGCCTGCTGCACCAATTGTAAAATGTAAGTGATGGCAGCAAAGCAGTGGTGCTCCTCGTCAGCTTCTATCATGGGTACTAGGACTAGGTGGTATGATGATGTACCATCAATATCATGATCAATTATGTCACAATACACTTTTCTACAACCCCTCAGGGGTTCACTTTTTAAACTGTTTTGCTGGAAGTTGCAAAAATGCATCCCTGGAAAAGTGGCGAGGTGAAAACCACTGCTAACCCAGAAGAACGTTAAGGTTCATCTGAATTTTTCCAAAACACACCTTGATGATGCTCAAATTTTTGGGACAATGTTCTGTGGATTGACGAGTCGAAAGTGGAACTGTTTGGAACACAGTGGTCTTCTTACTTCTGGCATAAACCAGACATCGAATTCCACAAAGAGAACATCATACCAAGCATGGTGGTAGCAGTGTGATGGTGTGGGGATGCTTTGCTGCTTCAGGGCCTGGGCAACTTGCAATAATTGAGGGAAATATGAATTCTGCTCTCCACCAGAAACTCCTAAAGGAGAATGTCCAGTTTTCAGGCTGAAAGTTGAAAAGGTGGCACAACAAGATTTCAAGCTTAAGGGGGCAATTAATTTTTCACATCGGTTGTGAAATCGGTAACAAGCGAGACTTAACAAGCGAGTGTTCTGTGGAGAGTATCATCACCCACGACATCCTGGTGTGGTTTAAAAGCTGCACTGCAGCTGATAAAAAGGCTCTGGAGAGAGTCAGGAAGTCAGCACAGAACATTTTAAGGACACAGCTTCTCTCAGTGACTGATATATACAGAGCCAGATGCCTGTATCATGCAGCACACATAATCCAGGACTGTTCTCACCCGGGAAACAGTCTGATCACACTGCTGCCTTCTGGGAGGCACTATAGGTCCATTCAGGCCCTCAGGTCTAGACTTATGAACAGTTTTTATCCAAGTGCCATAAAAGAATTCAACTCATAATTATTTAAGGGATTTAAGGGATACTTATTACGTACGGGACAGTGTAATACGTTACACATTGGAATATTTAAACATTGGATTGCACAATACATATTACACTTGGGATTGTGCAATATACGTTCTACTGCTTCTTTATTTATCTGCTCTTGCCGCTATGTCGAGCTTGCTTGTTGTGTGTTACTTTACTCAGTGTTTTGTATTCTGCTTGTTGCGTGTTACTTTTACCACAAGGAGTTGCATTTGAATTTCGCTGTACAGCTGTGCACTGACAATAAAGGCTTTCATTCATTCATTTTTCATTTAAAAATCTAAGACAGAAACCTTTGTTGTAATTTTATCTGTAATGAGATAAATGATACATAATTTTCAATTAATAGAATATTAACATACGTAAAGTATGTATTAAATGACACACATTAAATGATAAGGAGAATCCTTACTCCCTCGGCTCGGCTCGCTTGGAACCTTGACCAAGATGGTACTAAAAATGTACCAGGTGCCAGGTACTATCCACAGTGGAAAGCCCCCAAAAAGCAAGCAGAGTCGGGTCGAGCTGTACTGTGCAGTGGAAAAGTGCCATTAATGCCACTGTAACCATTTGGACTGAAGTTCCGTCCCCCTGTAACACCATAATCAATCGGACTGCAGTTCCATCCCTCAATGCACCTTTTACCAATTAGACTGTAGTTCCCATCCCAGTAACACTGAAACCAATCGAACTTAATTTCCCACCCTCAATGCCAATGTAAACAATCATGTCTTGGCTCTGATTGGCTTCCTTGTGGATAAAGATTTTAATCCTCCAGATATGCAAAAGCTATGCAGGCAAATATGTGAACATTGCTGCTTGTGTGCTTCCACCACTTCACGTATACAGTCATGAATCAGACTGCAGGTCTTGTACACTGTAATACTGGAACCAGTTAAACTGCATATCCCAACCTCAGTGCAACTGTAATCTATCAGACTGCAGGTCCCTCCCTCAATGCCACTGTAACCGATGGGACTGCAGGTCCCACCCTCGCTGCCGCTGTAACTAAGGGGACTGCAGGTCCCTCCCTCAATGCCACTGTAACTGATGGGACTGCAGGTCCCTCCCTCAATGCTGCTGTAACCGATGGGACTGCAGGTCCCACCCTCACTGCCCCTGTATCCGATGGGACTGCAGGTCCCATCCTCAATGCCGCTGTAACCGCTCGTACTGCAGGTCCCACCTTCACTGCCGCTGTAATCGATCGGACTGCAGGTTCCTCCCTCAATGCCGCTGTAACCGATGGGACTGCAGGTCCCACACTCGCTGCCGCTGTAACCAAAGGGACTACAGGTCCCTCCCTCAATGCCGCTGTAACTGATGGGACTACAGGTCCCACCCTCCATGCCGCTGTAACAGATGGGACTGCAGTTCCCACCCTCCATGCCGCTGTAACTGATGGGACTGCAGGTCCCACACTCGCTGTGGCTATAACCGATGGGACTGCAGAGCCCACCCTCACTGCCGCTGTAACAGATGGGACTGCAGGTCCCACCCTCAGTGCCGCTGTAACCGATGGGACTGCAGGTCCCACCCTCAATGCCGCCGTAACCGATGGGACTGCAGGTCCCACCCTCAATGCCGCTGTAACCGATGGGACTGCAGGTCCCACCCTCACTGCCGCTGTAACCGATGGGACTGCAGGTCCCACCCTCAGTGCCGCTGTAACCGATCGGACTGCAGATCCCACCTTCATGGCCGCTGTAACAGATGGGGACTGCAGAGCCCACCCTCAGTGCCGCTGTAACCGATGGGACTGCAGGTCCGACCCTCAATGCCGCTGTAACCGATCGGACTGCAGGTTCCACCCCCACTGCCGCTGTAATGGATGGGACTGCAGGCCTCACCCTCAATGCCGCTGTAACCGATCGGACTGCGGATTCCACCTTCACGGCCGCTGTAACCGATCGGACTGCAGATCCCACCTTCACTGCTGCTGTAAACGATGGGACTGCAGGTCCTACCATCAATGCTGCTGTAACCAATGGGACTGCAGGTCCTACACCCGCTGCCGCTGTAATCGATGGGACTGTAGGTCCCACCTTCACTGCCGCTGTAACCAATCGGACTGCAGGTCCCACCCTCAATGCCGCTGTAACCGATGGGACTGCAGGTCCCTCCCTCAATGCCGCTGTAACCGATGGGACTGCAGGTCCCACCCTCACTGCCCCTGTATCCGATGGGACTGCAGGTCCCACCCTCAATGCCGCTGTAACCGATCGTACTGCAGGTTCCACCTTCACTGCCGCTGTAATCGATGGGACTGCAAGTCCCACACTCGCTGCTGCTGTAACCGAAGGGACTACAGATCCCTCCCTCAATGCCGCTGTAACCGATGGGACTGCAGGTCCCACCCTCCATGCCGCTGTAATAGATGGGACTGCAGGTCCCACCCTCAATGCCACTGTAACCGATGGGACTGCAGGTCCCACACTCGCTGTGGCTATAACCGATGGGACTGCAGATCCCACCCTCACTGCCGCTGTAACCGATGGGACTACAGGTCCCACCCTCACTGTCGCTGTAACTGATGGGTCTGCAGGTCCCACCCTCAATGCCGCTGTAACTGATGGGACTGCAGGTCCCACCCTCACTGCCGCTGTAATCGATGGGACTGCAGGTCCCACCCTCAATGCCGCTGTAACTGATCGTACTGCAGGTCCCTCCCTCAATGCCACTGTAACTGATGGGACTGTAGGTCCCTCCCTCAATGCTGCTGTAACCGATGGGACTGCAGGTCCCACCCTCACTGCCCCTGTATCCGATGGGACTGCAGGTCCCACCCTCAATGCCGCTGTAACCGATCGGACTGTAGATCCCACCTTCACTGCTGCTGTAAACGATGGGACTGCAGGTCCCACTATCAATGCTGCTGTAACCGATGGGACTGCAGGTCCCACACTCGCTGCCGCTGTAACCAATGGGACTGCAGTTCCCACCCTCAATGCCACTGTAACTCATCGGACTGCAAATCCCACCCTTGCATTTGTGTGTTACAAATATTCAGTCACTTTTGCTCATCCCTACTTTAAATCAGATTCATTATGGTGAAATAGGAGTAAACAGATTTGTTCCTTTTTTTTTTAATTTGAGCTAGCTTTGTGATTTACTATTTGAGCACAATCTCAACAAACTTTAACTTTGTATATAAAAGAAAATCACAGGAACACACATTATGTCTGCTATATCGTCTTGTCACATGCACATACTGACCCTGTTACACTCATGCTGTTCTCACTGGGTATCGTGTTCGCCTTGTTGAATTCATTACTGATGTAAAAGTGTAAAGGGACAGCCATGATGACAGCAGAGTGCCTCCTCATGTCTCTGCAGTTTATGAACACCCCGGATTGGCACGTTTTAACCCACACTGGGAAGTTTTTCTCTTGTCGAAACACTTTTTCTTTTTGTTTGACACATCTGGGTGATTCTTCCACATCTTCTGGAAAACTCCACACCACTCTAAGGGACCTGGCCAAAAGCCACAACACACACAAACACACACACACACACACACACACACACACACACAGAGCAGTGTGCTGGAACTGATTATCGTCTGAGTCCCTCTCCTAGTCAGGAAGATGACACATGCTTCAGCTCAGCGGTTTGGATTACGCTTGCATTTTCCCGCTCACTCACAAGTTCATTCTATGCAGTAAGGACTCAGCACACCAAAGACATATCACACACACACACACACACACACACACACACACACACACACACACATGCTCAACAGGAAACACATGGAGCTCTTCAAAACGCTACACCATTTCCACTGGCCTTTTCCCTGGAAAGCTTAATGCCATTAGTCAGATCTGAAATCAAGTGTCTTTATTTTTAATTTATTGTATTTTTTTAAGGTTGTGTCCGCATTTAGGAGTGTCTTTGCTCTGGGATGCGTACATGTGCTCAGCAATTTTTGCCTGATAGATCAGTTTACTTTTGCAGTTTCGCTCGTCATTTGATCTTTAGTTCGATGTTCTAAAGAGAAACATCTTTTCAAACAGGATGTGTGTAAATGTCAAGGTTTATTACCATGTGGAATTCATCCAGAAGTTTTCCAGTCAACAAATAAAGCCCGTACACACTGATTGCTTTAAATCTCACATTTAAATGTAGATATTAACGAGCCTATAACGTTATACTCCCACTGAACAAACATTAGCAGGATTCTACACTATACATATGTATCACATAAATGACAGAAGGTGAAAGCATAAAATCTCAATGAAATCCATGAGGAGTTTTTGTCTGTTTATCCACAGTCACTTATCTCAATTTTATTTTTTTTTTTATATTTACGCCCCTCCTGTATACAATTAGAGTCGTACTTGCGATCTCCTGACTATAGGGCGAACGCTTTTCTGTTGTACCACTCTGGAACCCAACATGTCAATCTTTCACATTTGAATAATCAGCTGTGTGTGTATTATGAACCTGATATGATACAGGCTTCAGAAAAGTTCTAGGGAGGACAAATTGACTGTGTACTCAATAAATGCATCCTACACTTTAAGAAATCTCTGAATGGAATCACTGTTTAGGCACCTAATCTTTTCAGGGACTTCCCTCATCCATAATGTCCATCCAGCTCCCATTCAAATTGTTAATTATGTCATGGTAACTAATTGACTCCATGCCCAAGAACCAGCATGACCAGTAGTTTTGTGTTGGAATAGTGCAGAATGGCTCCAGGTTATCCAGAAACACACACGTGGAGCAGCGTGTCAGTGTGTAAAGCATTATGATTGCCCTCTGGATAAACCCCGCATTCATGTCAGGATTTATTATAAACCATTTTGATTCAACATCTCTCACTGGGAACAAACTGTGGAACTGTTCTCCAGTGTGATCGCAGCTGTTCTGGATTAACTGCCACTCCTCAATTAGCTCTTAGATTACACATCATATTGTTCGCTTTCATGGCCTTTGAAAGGTGGCCGAGTCTCTCCGACTGTCAGTGTGATTACATTGAGATCTGCTCAAACTTAAGATGAGTATAAGATGAATGAAGGAGCACAAGGAATTAATATCAAATGAAAGTTGAAGGGTTGAAACTTGAAACTGAAGGTGGATGAACACTCGGTTAATCAGTTTGCATGTCTTCCTGTTTTCCTGGCTGTAGAGCTAGTTGATATGTCTATAATGTCGTTATTACGATAAATTGCATCGTATTGTCTTGCTCTGTTAGATAGAATGTAACATCTCATGGTGTAACATGCAGTTCATAGAGAATGTTGTTGGACACAAGTGTGTAAACTCAGACCCCGTAAGAGGGCTCAAAGCTCAGGCAGGCAGAGTTAAACAGTGATGGTCCATAATCAGAAATGTGGTACAGGAACCAGGATCAAAACCAGGAAATTGCAGAACTAGGCAACAATTTGATACACTAAAAACCTGGGTTTAACGACAGTAATATACCATAAGACTTCACAACAAACAAGGACACAAAACAGTGTGCTGATCAAGGACTAACACAGAACAGGTGAACACAATCAGTTAACAAACCAGAGGCAGCACTAAAACAGAAACAAAAGCACATGGAGAACCAAAAACAACACACATGACACATGGATTTGGACTTTCAGTAAACCTCAGCACATTGTCTGAATTTTTTTTTGACATTTAATTTCCAAAATATTTGACCCCGCAACTAACGGGCAGTGGTGGCTCTGTTGTTAAAATCTCTGGGTTACTGATCAGAAGGTCAGGAGTTCAAGCCTAGCACTGCCAAGCTACCACTGTTGGGCCCTTTAGCAAGGCCTTTAACCCGTAAGTCGCTCTAGATAAGGGCGTCTGCCAAATGCCATGTAAACGTGAGCTATTCGCTCTTCCACGTAAGAGGCTTACTTGCTAATCACATCAGAGCTTTTACAGGCCAATACTTCAGAGACAAAAGTAGCATTTACTATGATAAATCCAGAATTCACGCCTCCTGCTGTGTTCTCTTCTTTCCTTCTGTCTCACCCTTAGTCAGAGCTCTTTCTTGTTTTTCATTATTACTCAGCTTGAAATAGGATTTTTGTGTGTTCCAGCTGATAGTTTCCATGTTTATTAAATAACTGTTTTTTCTATTATATTTTTTGTCTCATGACTCTTGTTAGAATTGTTGGAATAAACGGTATCCACCAACATATTCTGGCCTTGGTTGTTTTTATAGATATCTGTTTTTTATGGTGTTTTGGTCATTTAAAGTTTCAATGGAAATTGCTCTCTCCGTCTTCTCGCAGGTTTGTGTGTCAGTCATCGTCCAGACTTGGTTCCAGGTCCCAGGTATCTCGATGGACGCAGGCAGCTGGAGTGGAAGTGAGAGCGGAGGAGAGGAAGTGGAAAGGATGAGTGACTCAAACGAAAAGCCCACCGACGGCGATGCAGAGGGCGTGTGGAGCCCCGACATCGAGCAGAGCTTCCAGGAGGCGCTGGCCATCTACCCGCCCTGTGGCCGCCGCAAAATCATCCTCTCTGATGAAGGGAAGATGTATGGTGAGTCTAAAACTAATCTCATTCTAGTGGTTTTAACGGCTTCCTGTTCTAGGACGACAGTGCCGAGAACCGGATGATCATTTCACAGTGTTGGAAAAAAGCTCTTTGTGTTGGTTCGTTTGTTTATTTCTTCTTTTGAGATGTGATATGTATGATTCAGTATGTGATTATTATTAATTGCTATTTTGATGCAATATGTTTGAATGTGATTTAGTATTGTGGAAATACTTCTGCACTGGGACTGATGGGTACAGCGGCCACGCCTCCTGCACAGGGACTGACATCTAAAGAGGCTACGCCTCCTGCACTGGGACTGACTGGTACAGAGGCCACGCCTCCTGCACTGGGACTGACTGGTACAGCGGCCACACCTCCTGCACTGGGACTGACTGGTACAGAGGCCACGCCTCCTGCACTGGGACTGGCTGGTACAGAGGCCACACCTTCTGACAGGCTGAGAGAGGAAGAGAAAGGGGGAGAGTAACAGAGAGGGGAAGGCAGATGGACAGAGGGGGAGAGACATAAGGCAGAGAGTGAGATATGAGAGGGAACGAGAAAGCAGGAGGGAGAGATAGAGAGAGACAGGGAGAGACAGAGAAAGTAGGTGAGAGGGAAAGAGAGAGAGAGTAAGTGAGGGAAAGAGAGAGAGAGGCAAACAGACAGAGAAGGGGAGAGAGACGGTGAGAGGGAGAGAGACAGACCGTGAGAGAGAGGGAATGGCAAGGTGAGTGAGACAAGGAAAGGGAGCAAGTGAAAGTGACAGAGAGAGATAGGATGAGGGAGGGAAAGAGTTATAATGATTGAGAGGGAAAGAGAAAAGGGAGAGACAGAGTGAGACAGAAGGAAAGAGAAAGTGAGTGAGCATGAGATAGGGAGAGACTGAAAGTCAGAAAGAGGGGGAGAGAGAAAGAGAGAGATAAGGCGAGAGAGGCAGACAGGGAAAGAGTGTCTTTATAAAACGAGAGAAAGTCCAGGCCCCACATGTCCTCTCTCTCTCTCTCTCTGTCTCTCTCCCTCCCTCCTGAGGGACTCCTAATGGAGATTAGATCCCTTCTTTTTCCACACAACTGCATTCTTTAGCATATGAAAGGGAAACTGATGCCAGATCAGCACTGAGCCGATGTATGCGTCTGCTCTCGAGTGGCCATGACTCTGTCAGGCTGCTGTGTGTTTAGAGCGTGTGCTGTGTGTTGTAGTGTGTGCTGTGTAAAGCGAGCGTGAACCATTAGTGAGGAGGAGCAGATGGTCGTACGACTCACAGCAGCTGCGCTTCCTTCGCTCATCCTCAGCTCCCACCCAGGTGATGTCATGGAAAGTGGGAATACTCTTATATACTCTGTTTATATACAACCCCAATTCCAAAAAAGTTGGGAGGTTGTATAAAATGTAAATAAATGTAAATAAAAACAGAGTGCAGTGATTTGCAAATCTCATGAACCCATATGTTATTCACAATAGAACATAGAAAACATTTCAAATGTTTAAACTGAGGGAATGTACCATTTAAAAATTGAGTACATGATTGGGCATATATATATATATATATACTTGCTGCCTAATATATCCCACCCTGAGACAGGTGCCACTGTACCGAGACAATCAATGTTATTCACGTCACCTGTTAGTGGTTATAATGCTATGGCCTATTGGTATCTCTATAACATTAAAACCATTGACAGGTGAAGTGAATAAGAGAGAGCGAGCGAGATACCAATCAGCCATAACATTAAAACCACTAACAGGTGAAGTGAATAACATTGATTATTTCGGTACAGTGGCACCTGTCTCAGGGTGGGATATACAGTATTAGGCAGCAAGGGAACAGTTGGTTCTCAAAGCTGATGTGTTGTAAGCAGGAAAAATGGGCAAGCGTCTTGTGTAGTCCAGGTCTTGAAGGGTCAGAACTGTTTTGGTGGCACAAGTGGGACCTACACAATATTAGGCAGGTGGTTTTAATGTTATGGCTGATCGGTGTGTGTATATGTATAAAATGTAAACATTTCTTTCTCCTTTTTCCCTTTTCTGCTCTCTCTCATTATCTCTCTTTCCATCTTGTTGTAATCTGATGTTTCGTACAGTACATGCAAACTCTTCACACATACTTCTGAGTTAGGCTGAACAGTTAAGCCATGGCTTTTTGCAAGAAATAAAAGTTTGTTGGAAATCTGGAGTTTATCCTGGTCCGAGTTTAATTGTAAGAAATGGTGGAAAATGACTAGGTGCAAATGTGCTCTAAGTCTCGGCATGAATGCGTCACCCAAACCTGGCCTGAGCTCTGATTTGCAGTAGTGTTCGAGGTGTAAATGCAGCACTTGGTCAAACGATCTAGCCTGGAATATCTTTAACTATTACAGTAAAGTAAATTGTATTGCCTTCTATATATTCTGATCAGCAACATTAACAAGTTCTCAGTTCGTAGAATCAAGATGTGCACATTAGAGTTGTGTATCTTTCTGTAACGTATGTTATGTGTGAATGTGTGTGTGACCGCTGGTCAGAGAGCGTCTCAGCGAGATAAACTCTAGTGCTGTTATACCCCAATCGATCTAAGTGCAAGAAATGTGCATTTTGTGTTGCATGGAACTTTTATTGCCTGTTTTTTTTTCACTGAGTTTAAAATATTCCATTGGTGTGTAGAAAACAGCTGCGATGTAAGACAGCAGTTCACAGTTTATATCCCGGGGACTCACGGCTCTGAAAAGTTGTGTTTTTCATCTTCCACCACATCCGTTTCAAGACGTCTGTTAATTATCAAGGCGTCGGTAAGTTGAGGCATGTGTTTTAGAACAGAGAAACAAATCTGAAGCAATGGAGTTGAACGCCTAAAGCCTAAAAACCATGAACGTATTTTGATCTGATGATGAATTGAGATCGAGGAACAAAGTGAACGAGTTTCCAAAATGTCCAGCTCTCTTTTTAAAGCCTTTTTTCCCCCTCCCTCTTATCTTAATCTGGAGGATATCAAAGTTCCCTTTAGCGCTGTATCTTGGGCGAAGGCCCAGGTTTGGGTTTGTACTCCTCCACAGTGGAGCTCTCGCTCCTGAGTGCCCTTCCTGCTCAGTACGCATAATTAGCAGCCATCGCTATAGCAACTGGCTCCCACTTCAAAACAATGTGTAGGGGGTTTTTTCACCCCCCTGTGCTGTAGTGAGGCTTATCGCACTGTGTACCTGAGGGGCAGAGCTTATCTCTCTGTGTACCTCACATAGAGTCAGGCCTCAAGTCACGCCAGCTCCAGAACCTCCCAGCCTGTAACCTTAACTGACCACACACTTCACTCGTGTGTGCCAAGAAAGCGTTCTTTCTTTCTTTTTCTCCTCGAACCAGTGGCCTGCCGGCTGCTTTCCTCCACTCCTGTAACCTGCATGCAGCCTTTTGTCTTCGAGTCAGGAACACATGTCAAGAGGATTTTTCCGCCCACATTGGGCCGACGAGCACGTTTCTTTTTGTCGAATTCACTATCGGAAACTAGCGCGGTCTTGTTTTCGTGAGTGATTAACCCGGGCAGAGAGAGCGCACGCTTTAATTAGATTTGACAGTCTCCTACCGAGGCTGATAAAGGACTGATTTAATCTTCCACTCAAGAACTGAACCGCCCTCAGAGGAGCCTCGACCGGGTCGCAACCCGGCACAGAGATCAGCTGCACTGTGTGTTCAGTTTTATTAAAGCTATGGGTGGAACTGGAGCCTAATGGAGATTCACAGCGATTAAGCAATTCAGTTGTCAGAAATCTTACAGAAGAAACATGCATTACAAAGAAATTTAAATAAATTTAAAAAAAAAAAACATGCATTGGAACTGATTATGGATCAGCAGTCACAGAATTACTTTTAAATTTTGCTAGTTTAAGCATGTCAAAGCTGATTATTTTCCACTATAACAGCACCCTCCATACAAAAGTGTTTTATTCTTCTTATACCACAGCAGTTTGCCAGCAATTAGTTTTTTTTATATTTCTTATCCATTTTTGCTTGTGGAATTTCCGAGAAACAAGTTAGTTCCTGCAATCATTCACATTAAAGCAGCTATAAACAGTCGTTCCCTCACCTGCTTCACTACTGTACTCTTTTACACATTAAGTGGTTAGCATGTTTGCCTCACACCTCTGGGGTATGGCTTCGAATCCTGCCTCCATCCTATGTGCACGGTGTTTGCATGTTCTCCCCATGCTTCAGGGGTTTCCTCCGGGTACTCTTGTTTCCTCCACCAGCCCAAAGACTTACATTGTAGGCTGATTGGCATTTCCAAATTGTCTGTAGTGTGTAAATGGGTGTGTGATTGAACCCTGCGATGGGTTGGCCACCCCGTCCAGGGTGTCCCCAGCCTTGTGCCCCGAGTTCCCTTGTGCCTTAGGATAGGCTCCAGGCTCCCTGTGACCCTGTGTAGGATATGTGGTATGGTAAATGAATGGATCACAATATGAAATATTTGTCACATCACCCACCCCTAGTGTCTGCCAAACAAGTATAGAAACAGTAACATATTAGAACAAGCTGGGATTTGCAGCTGGAACTACTTTCAGAGCTGCTGATATAGAAAGTGAATCAGCACCTTCTGACCAATCAGATTGGAGAATTCCAATCTGATTTAAATAACGTTTTTCTCGGAATGTATACTGTTTTACTGTAGGTAACATCACACGTATGATCACATCAGGATAACAACAAAACTGCAAGTAGTGAGTCAAGAGAAATCTTTCAGTCACTGTGTTTTTAGTTGAGGTTTAGAGAACAAAATGGAATGGATGCCGTAAAAATCCAAGGATGGAAATGAGCCATGACATCAGAAGACCTTTTGAAAGAAGTCTATTTTCTAACAACAAGCAACAAGCAAATGAGATCCATGCTGGAGTGTGTGAAGAGAGATGTTTAGCCAGATGTTTAGACCTGACTGGAGGATGGATGAGTAAGACTTAATCACAGCCTAGATGATCAATTCTGAATGTATGGATAAAAGTCTCTGAGGTCAGAGGTGAGCGATGTTTCACTTCAGAATGTGAGTGACGGGTCGTATCAAAGAGCCAGAGAGTTCCATCAATATCTTTCATAAAATCGCACAGACCAGAGCATCTTCAAATCAATAAGCAAGAAAGATTTTGAGCTCGTCCATCATTTGATGTTGTGAGTACAGGTTGAGTAAGTGGGACAGTGTGACTGTGGAGGAACTAGAGCGTGTGTACAGATAAAGAAGAGAACCCTGAGGAACACTGTAAGTAACTGGAGTCTGGGAGGATTTGTGGTTAGGAATGGAAATAAGCCATGTCAGAAGGAGAGCCGATTCTGAGAGTCACTCATATGTGGACGAAAAGTGTTATTTTTTCAACAGTTCATTTTTTAAATTAAAATCGGTGCTAGTGCTTGCTACACATCTTAAGTTCAAATGCACATAGGTTTTGCATTTGAATGTGCAATTTTATCTTAAATATGAGGAATATTCAAAGTTAGAATTTTAATTTGACAGCGCTAGAGCAGAGGAGAGGACAGAAGCAATGCGAATGGCTAAAATGTTGGTGACATTCATTCTTATGTAAATAAACATGCATGTAAACACAGTGGGCGATATTGCGGTCAGCAAAAATGATCGAGGTCACGTCTGTATATCGTACGATAAGTCAATAACATAATTATCACGACAGGCCTTCTGACATTTGACTGATTGTTTCAAATGGATAGAGGGAAAAAATTGCAGTTGCAACAATGAACAGTGGAAAATTAGAGGATTATAGCTATTATTCTTTGGGTAGCCTTAAACTAAGTGACACCCTGTGATCAAGGACAGACAAACCATGAATTCGCTAGGAATCTGGAAAGTGCTGCCCAGTACATGGAAAACAAAAGGCTGACAATTTAAGTCCAAACTCCACAATATGGCCAAAAGTCTGTGGCCCCCTGACCATCACACCCACATGTTCTTGTTTTCTTTTACTTTCTCCAGCCTTAAAAAAAGAACAGAGACATGCAAGGCATGTATTATTCCTGAACATTGACTTGCCTTATTACTATACAGTTGCAATCAAAATTATTCAACCCCCTTTGCAAATCAGGTTTATTGTCAAAATTGACAGACTTTCAGCTGTTTGCAATGAACAAAGGCTTGGTTGCAGAAGTAGTCCTGGAAGATTCTACAGGGCCATCACAGTCACCTGACTTCTCTGGTGGGATTTGAAGAAGGCGGTTGCAGCACGCAAACCCAAGAATATTACTGAACTGGAGGCCATTGCTCATGAGGAATGGGCTAAGATTCCTCAGGAACGCTGCCAGAAGCTATGCATCTCGTTTGCAGCAGGTGAGAACAGCAAAAGGGTGCTCTACTATGTACTAAAGATGCTTGCCATGAAGGGGTTGAATAATTTTGAAACTGGAGAAGTCATTATAAGTTGCATTTTCAGTTGAATTTGGGGAAACCACTTGAAGCATTCGTTGTGTCGAACTATTTCGATTGCGTTTGTTTGATTTGTTCATTGTAAACAGCTGAAAGTCTGGACATTTTGACAGTAAACCTGATTTGCAATGGGGGTTGAATAATTTTGATTGCAACAGTATATAAACAGCTTTTTATGAGTATGATTTTACTCATTAATTATCAGATTTTCTAAATACAAGACAACTTATTTCCATTTTAAATATAAAATAACAGACTTTGCTTTCTGTGACGCTTTATGAAGACTGGGTAAATAGGGCATTTAAGATTAAAAAAAGTTCTTTTTCTCTGGCAGGAAAATAGTTTAATATTTTTTTCTTTTTGACATGCTGAATTAAAGCGGGAGTCTCACTGGGCATGACAGAATGGGAGAAAGCACTTTATAGAATGCGTGCTGAATTGCTTTTTGATGAGCGCCGCATTGTGCCTCGGAGACCGCTGTTTCTCTGAAGTTGAAGAAGTCTTCACTTTTCAAAAAGGTCTTTGAAAGCCATCACTGCAAACCCTATGTATATTCAGTATATTTGTGTTCTTACAGTATATATGCCTGGTGTTTGGTTTCTTTGTGTTATAGAAAATGGGGTCAGGTGGGAGGTGAGGGGGTTTTGTGAATCTTTTTTTATGAATGCTTTTTTACACTCCAAAAGATCTTTTGTGAATCTGGATGTCCTCTAAATGTCGTGTTTCTTTATGGAGAAAGGACACAGTACTGTGTCTGTACAAGGTTTTCGGATGTACTCTTTGGTCTGAAGCTATTGCTGTTTTAATTCCAATAATAATAATCGTTAATTTTAGATCATTTAAGCAACAAACTACTTTTTAATGGACAAACATACAGAGCAAAAATAATTTAAAAATTTATATTTATATATATATATAATTGTTTTAACAAATTTATCACATTTTAAACATGTTGTAGCCTAGTGCTGGATTATAGGACAATGTAATATTGATACTGAGATAAATCCTGAGATATCATATTATTAAAATACATTTAATAATTACAAACTGAATGGAAGCAGTTGATTATGATACACTTGTGTATTTCATTTTTCAAATTGTAAAAAAATTCATTAATAATAATAATAATTTCCCCTTTGTTATATATATTTTTGTAATTTATTTTAAATTAATAAGTCTTGTTAAATATATATAAATATACATAAATGTATTAAAATTTTGTGGAATAATAATACACTTTTTATTATTTCTAACAGACGTTTTTTAATGCAGCACTAATATTTTGCTACCATTTTATAAGCAAACCTACACATCATGATACTCGCTGTGTATCAAATGTCTTCAAATCAAGAATGTTTATAAATTTTATAGTTTATATGTCAAGCATCCCTAGTGTAGCCTTTGTTTTAAAAAATCTTTTTTTACAATGTTATTTAATAAGTTTTATTTAAATATGTTATTACTTAGTTACTCACTTACTCCTTCATTTATTTCATTTATGTAGGTATAATTTTTCATGAAATCAATTCTAGCACAATGACTAAAGTCATTCTCTTTGGAAAAAGTAGTTGTACACTTATATAGTGATGTGTGGAAATCCATGACCTTCAACATTTCTTACTGTACATACTGTACTTTATTTTATTTTTTTAAACATTCTCTTAAGGTGCCGGACATGATCTTTAATAAGAATTCACATCTTGAGACAACGCATTAGTGATTTGCGGCGAGAATGAGCACAACAATGCCACACCCACGGGTTTTCCCTCTAAAACCCGCCCCAATTTCTTGTCCTTCGTCTGTAACAGCGTTTTGAACGTGTCTTTACAATAGCTGTTAGCTCAAGCCGGTTGCAGACTGTGCGATTTTTACCTGCTTATTAAAATTATTTCTTGTCACAAAAAAATAAAATCTTGGCTGAATTCTGTACCAGGAGGTGCGGTAGCAGTGACGATCCTCTAGCGACAGGCCTGTGATTAAAGAACATTACTACGCTCTGTTTAGAAATCGTCATACAGAAATCAGTGCTTGCCTAAACACAAACGTTCTTCAGCATGAGCTCTGAAGATATTTTTAATATCCATCAACGGGTTTTGTTTACGTTTCCGCATTGCGTGTTTCAGCCATCGTATCTTGTAGCTGTCTCCTGAGTTTTACGTAATTCTATGCCGTCCTCCTATTGGTGGATTTTAGACGAGCGTCATAGCAGGGTCCCACTCTTGAGATTTTAATCACAAATCGTTTTGATGTTTTGTCGCCGACTGTCTTCACTTCAAAGTAAAATTATGCTAAATTACGCACCCCGGATCTCAACTTCCGTCTTTTAGAGTGCAAGATTTTTGTCAGCAAAACCGGCACTGAAGTCGTTTTTATTTAAAGCTGAAAGAATTTAAAGCTGTTGAAATATTTATCTCTGGTGTAGACAATGTTATTGCAAGGTCCTTACAGAAGAACTGCAGAATTTCCTAATGTGGGTAGTATTGTGTCTTTCTCTATCCACTATCTCATAATACTCATACTGAAGAAGAAATCTGCACAGAGGATTTTTCTCTCTAATGGAAAAGTAAGAGCTCTTGCTTTGGCTGATTGATTTAATAGAAGTATGTTGTTTTTTTTTTTTTAGAGAAGTCAGTGCTGCAACACCACTTTCCTAAATACATTTATATCTGCATGTCTGATCAGCAGTACAGTAATAACAGAAGGTCGAGGTGATCTGACGCGAGGCTGCTGGCCTCCTCTTCACACCCACCAACAGCTGGATGTGGACGTCTGCCTACAGGCTGCTGAGTGAAATTGAAACCAAACTGCCTTGTCTTTATTACGTGTCAATGACTCGCAACACAAGGCTGTTAGTTCGTCCCTAATTCCTTTTAATAACCTGTTTTTCTTTCATTTCATAGATGGGAATCCAGTAACATGATTTAACATCACACAGAATATTTCATGAGTACGGAGCATTTTCTAAGATCTGGATCCAAATTCACAGTACCGTGTCATACATCAAGCTTTGCGATGGAGTTCTGATGCAACATGGAGGAGATACACCATGACCATCAGCACAAGTGCCATGAAGTCATGTATCTTTTTGAAACGTAGCACTTTGTGGTTAACACGGCACTCAAAGCCAGGAGTTTTCGAGTGTGTTTTTTTTTTGGTTTTTTTGCCTCCTTCTTAAACAGTATTCACTCTCTGGAGTCTTGTAATATTCAGCCATCAGTCTTTCATTATAAGCTTGTTTAGTTCTCATTTTAGAAACTTTACAGTCGTAGCTCCATCACGCACAATCGACAGAGTGGTCTTTTAGCCCATTTCGGATTTTCCGTTGTGATTTCCAGCAAGCTGGTGCAATCTTTCCACTGAGTATGCCATCTGAGGACATACACATGCACAGGAAATGTGCCTCATTGCTCTTATTCAAGAACATGACTCCAAACTAACCATGTGTGGACTTTCCTGCATAGTGAAATCAATATTCTAATATGATGACTCATACGCAACCCCTCATTGGCAAACAGTGTGCTACTTCAGCCACTTTCATAGATAAGGAGAATGATTATGATCGGGTCACCCCCTAAGCGGATATTTATATACTCATTTGTGCCTGAATTGATGCGGCTATCTAACTAGCTGGCGATATATGATTATATCATGTTAGCTACCTTTTTTTTTTTTGAAAAACCTAGTTAATCAGATTTCTGGGAAACAAAGCTTGGGGTTTTTTTTTTGTTTTGTTTTTTTGTTTTTTTGGACCAATTTGTCCACCCATGCTTTCTTTTTTTTCTGTCCTCTCTCTAAAGTTTCGAACTCAACTTCTGTCCAGGCCACACAAGCATGTTTCTGAGCCACTGAAGGGCCATAATCTAAACACTATTTCTTTTTAACAGATCTATTTTTTATTAAGTAACACCAGAACCTAGACTCTGAAATTAGAATAGAATGATCTGATTTCCAAATATGGAAAATATGTAATGTTAAGATAGATAGACACACTACATGGCCAAAAGTTTGTAGACACCTGACCATCACCTGAAGGGAACCAGTGAAGGGAAATTGTAATGCTACAGAATACAGAGACCTTCTGTCTGCTGCTTCCAACTTTGTGACAACAGTCTGGAGAAGAACCACATATGGGTGTGATGGTCAGGAGTCAACTTTCCATGTATTTATCACAGGATTATCTCTGCTAAGATCATCTCTCTTGTCTTTGTGTGCTATCCAGTTGTTGTTTTTTTCACTATATTTCTACTGCTGTACACTGTGTGATATATTTCGGGATTTGGAGTTAATCACTGACTCTCACTAAAGACCAAGCCACGACTCATTTCTGAATAATTTGTTAGACCGTCTGACTTGCACCCAACACAGCATACCCTTGTTTCAGCAATGTGAGATCACTAAATCTTGTAAATGCTGAGTAGTAGGTACTATATATAGAACCCTATGATAGTGTGTTTCTATCAGAAAGGGTTCTATTAGACCTCTTTTTTTGGAAGAACAATTATCGAGTTAAAGAAGCCTTGAAAAGTTTGAATCCTGACAATGCCACAACCATCCATGGCCAGGAGTCAAGGGAGCAAAATTGGCCATGGTCTCTGGGTGGGACTGGCATACTCCCTGTCAATCACAGCGATACTAGGCATCGGTGAGCTCATGTATGTGGAAGATGGCACTCCCTGTGATGCAGCATAAGCAGCAGTGGTTGACTAGCATTATGTGTCACAGAGGAAGCATGTGTAGCCCTTCACCTTTTGCCGAGCGGTGATTGGCTGATGGGAGAGCTGGCTGGTGGGTGGAAACTGGCCAAGATTAAATTAGGGAGAAAATGTGGGGGGAATTTTTTTTTACAGTTTGCCACGGGTGGTTGTTGTGGATTATTAATACGGTGCAGCAGACCTGCGTGAAGTTGGCCCCCCCACCAACGCAAAACGTCAGCAAAATAGTCTCAATCGTTTGTGCTCCGTTTGTGCTATTAAAAGATATTAAAAGAATATTTATAGGTCATTGTTATAGGTATATTTATAGGTCAGCATGAAGCAACAATGCACCATATTAATAACCGGCACTTTTCATTATTTAAACTTATTTTTTAAAAATATTTACACATTTAAAAAATTCACTATAATTTTTTTAAGATCCAGTTTTCCACTTTTAGTTGTTTGACATACATTTAACAAAGCACTTTTCCTAAATGTTTTGTTTAAATAACTTGTGTATCACGTAATGTACAGAAGAAATTCATGTAATTTGTTAAAATGTGTATCAATTTTCTTAATTGAAAAAAGGTAAATAAATATTTCAGTATGTCAGTACTCGTTTTTCAACAGTCATCAAGTATTTGGACACTTTTTGTGGCTGAATCTCAAATACTGTTCCTTTAGGCACTAAGTAGTTTTAATAACACCAAACCCCATGTAGTGAGTATATATATAGTGACTAGGATGCCATTTTGTGATTGTGGATTTTGACATGGATTGTAAAATATGAGACAAAATAACATTAGTTTAGTAAGTAGATGAAAAATGTAGGCATTCATTATAAACCTGAAGTTTCCTTCTTGATATTTTTTTCCTTTGTACTTGAGAAAGGGATGCCATTTATACCAGTGGTTTAAGTGGGGAGTGTGAAGCATAGTCATTTTTTAATGGCAGCGTTAATGAAGTCATACAATGGGGGAAATAAGTACTGAACGGGTCAGCATTTTTTCAGTAAATATATTTCCAATGAGGTTATTCACATGAAATTTTCACCAGACATCAGTATTAACTCAAGAAATCCGGAAATATAAAGAATTCAGAACATTAAACTCCATAAAAAAACGTCATGTGGAATAATAATAATAAAGTGGAATGACACAGGAAAAAAGTATTGAACACGCTAAGGAAAAGCAGTTCTCCAAGGCAAGATAAGGCAAGGAACCAGCTGAAATCTGTCAGTAATTATACCCCATATCTGTGCAAATTAAAATCAGCTGGGTTAGTAAACTGATGGTCTATATAAAAGCTTTTTGTTACCAAGGTGTCACACAAGAAACATCTCATGATGGGTAAAAGCAAATAGCTCTCTCAAGACCTTCACAACCTTATTGTTGCAAAACTCATTAATAGAATCGGATACAGACATATTTCAAAACTTCTGAATCTTCGAGTAAGCACCATTGGGACCATTATCCGCAAGTGGAAGCAATATCACTGTCATCAACCGGCCACGCACAGGAGCTCCTCGCAAGATTTCTGACCAGGGAGTCAGAAGAATAGTCAGAAAAGTAGCCCAAGAGCCAGGGACCACTCGGAAAGAGCTCCAGAAACACTTGGAGGCAGCAGGCGCCATTGTTACAGAGAAAACAATCGGCAATGCACTCCACTGCTCACGCTCACCCCGCAAGACTCCATTACTAAAGAAAAGGCATGTCGAAGCTTGTTTAAAGTTTGCTACAACTCATTTGGACAAGCCTATGAAATACTGGGAGAGTGTAGTCTGGTCAGACGAGACCAAAATGGAACTTTTTGTCTGTCATACTACACACCATGTTTGGAGAAGAAATGGCACTGCACATAACCCTAAAAACACTATACCAACAGTGAAGTTTGGAGGTGGAAGCATCATGGTGTGGAACGGTTTTTCATCACATGGTACTGGCAGACTTCATATAATTGAAGGAACGATGAATGGAGCCCTTTACCGGGAGAGTCTTGAGAAGAATCTGCTGCCATCCACCAGGATGATGAAGATGAAACGTGGGTGGACCTTCCAGCAGGACAACGATCCAAAACATACAGCAAAGGAAACTCTCAATTGGTTTCAGAGAAAAAAATCAAGGCATTAGAATGGCCCAGTCAATCACCTGACTTCAATCCAACTGAACAAGATTTAAAGAATTTTTTAGGAATATTTTTAGAAGAATGGGCCAAAATCACACCTGAATACTGCGGCCGATTAATTTCTTCATACAGGACTCTCCACTAAGTATTAAAGAAATTTCAGTTAGCATGTTCAATACTTTTTTCCTGTGTCACTTTATTACACATGACTTTATTTAGGGACTTTAATGTTTGGATTTCTTTATATTTCCGGATTTCTTGAGTTAATACTGATGTCTGGTGAAAATTTCATGTGAATAACCTAATTGGAGATATATTTACTCAAAAAAATGTTGACACGTTCAATACTTATTTCCCCGCACTGTAGGTTCATTAATATTAATAATGCAAACACTAAAGCTTTTAAGTGAAATTGGAATGCAATCAAAGTGATTTGATTGCACTAATAAAAACTTTGAACTATTCCATCATAAGACTCTGTATTGAAAATGTCCACATTATTAAACCAGTCATTTTCTATTAGACACGATATGTAGAGATGTAGAACTCTTATGGCTAAGCTTAAAGGAGTCATAGGGAGAGCCCATGACGTAGGAATGAGCTGAGGAATTTCACATTGCATCATAATTAGTTTGCTTGATGGTTTACTGCTCGCTATTATTAATGTTGCGTAAAGTCTAAACAGCAGTTTTTTCCATTTATTTTTTAATTTTTTTATTTGTTCGCTGGTGTCAGTGGTGTCTGGATTGCTGTTATGTGTTTGCGTTGAAAGCGTGTGTATCGAACACTTTAGGTTTTTTCGGATTTCTCTTTTTTTGGAACACTGAGGACTTTTCCGTCACGGTTTCGTGCCATCTGGCTTTATAAACGCGGCCCGTGGACGGAGGGGAGTCATCATGTTACTGGCTCCAGCATTCACAAAGGACAGCTGCTTAGCACTAATCAGATGCAAGAATTGTGTGTGTGTGTAAAGGGCTTTATCTGGCAGGGGGAAAGCAGGCCGCACCCCTCAGTCCCGCTCGGAGGGAAACACCTGCAGTGGGAGTGGAGATGTTAGCAGGGGGATTGTTCACACCACCATCTGCTTTTAGATTTTGACCTTTTACTTTAAAACCATGTGACATTTGAAACTTTCTCTCGGTGGGACTGTTTACACGGCACATCAACAGGTAGATATTATCAGCGTGTCCTCGGGGTCGGATTTGTGAACGGCGCGTCAAATTTTAATCAGCGCACTCGAGATTTTAATTCTTTACCAAACCACTTGGGAGTGTTTCTGATTGTAACGTAGTTGAGTTGGAACTTGGTTAAGCAGTGCAGTTATTCCGGATTTGGATGTGATTATGGAGACCATGACTGGGTTGATTAAGACTGTGAACAGTAATTAGGAAAATGTGCCCGAGCAAGAAGTTAATGAGAGAAAGGCAACTTTAAATGGTAGAATAAAGCGAGGGAAATATTTGCGGGGTGTGTAAACGGGGCCTAGTGGTAACACACATTCGCTTTATTTCACTGGGGGGGAATACGGTATAATCCATTGTCAAAAGATTGCCGTGAGTCAACAAATATTTCATTTTATATAGATATTATGAGTTCACTTTTTTCAGTTCTTTGTCATTGATTAAAACTGTGTGCAGAATTTTCTTAGTTCTTTTTTTTTATTATTTGTTTTTTGTTTTTGTTTTTTTGTTTTTTGTGAAAGAGCTCATCATAGTGTGAGGAAGTGCAGTTGGGATGCCTCACCGCTCCAGAGTGGCCGGTTCAATCCTGAGCTTGGGTTACTCTCTCTAGGGTGGCATGTTCATGTGGGTTTCATCCGGGTTCTCCGGTTTCCTCCCACCTCTCAAAAACATGTCACTACGTGGATAGGCGATGAGAAATTGCCTCTAGGTGTTTGAGTGTGTGGTGCCACCCTGAGGTTGTACCAGGCTGTTCCCAGGATAAACCCCAGATCCAAGCAGCACCTATCCCAAGCTTACTGAAGTGGAATAAATGCGATCTGGCCTAGAGTCGAGCCCAAATTTTGCATCCCACATGGTTATGAATGAAAAGATGATGGAACTATTTTGCTGTTTATTCACAACAAAAAGTCCAAAAAAAATTAAAAAAGAAATGTTTGTGTCCAGACAGCAATTCAAAGCATAAGGCAAAATCACAAAAAACCAAAGGAAGAATTGTGTGAAAATGAGATTTTCCATTGTAGTCTTCAGACTTCAGATGTGATCCGAGATGTCTTTAAAAAAAAAAAAATTTTTAAATGTTACACACGAAAGAAAAAAGCTGCTCCGAGGATCTAAATCAGTTTACAGGTTTATATGTTTAAAGGATGGGCAAATGAGTTATTATATTGCATACAAAACAGATGCAAACTTTTAAACAGCTCTAATCCCCACACCCACTATTATCTTATTTACCGTAATTTTCGGACTATTGAGCGCACCTGAATATAAGCCGCACCCACTAACTTTAAAAAGAAAAAAATTTTTGTACATATATAGGCCGCACTTGTCTATAAGCCGCAGGTGTCCACGTTGTAAACATGAGATATGTACACAGAAAGATGTTACACAGAGATTTTTTTAAACTTTTAATTAAATGCGTACCGTAAATGCTTTATTCCGAACAGTGCCTGTAACACGGCTGGTTAAAAAAATAAAAAATACAGTTGCCTACCAGGAAAAGTCATTGATCGCTATCTTCATCTTCCTCCTGCGCACTAAAACCACTAAAGTCGTCTTCTTCAGTGTCGGAATTGAACAGCCTCAGAATTACCGGTACTTCGTCACACACTTCCTCAGTCTCTCTTTTGTTGTCGCTCTCAATGTCACTTACGTCTCGAGGCAAATTCGCCCTTGAGCTCGTGCTGTCCTCTTCATCACACAGCAGTCCAGCCTTTCGAAACCCGCTGGTGATAGATTTTTTGACACTGCTCCACACTGTTAGGATCCACTGGCAGACTTGAGCAAAAGTTGCTCCTCGCATGCTATTTCCTTCTTCGACAGCCAGATCGATTGCCTTTAACTTGAAAGCTGCATCATATGCATTTCTTCGTGTGTTTTCCATGATAAGGGTGTGTGCATGAAGCGCAAAATGACTGATCTGAAGAATTTAGTGTGAGTGCGTTTGACTTAATTCGAACAGTTTCATTGGTCGACTGTGACCTGTTCGGTAATTACATTGGTAAGCTCGTTAGCCCGTAAAAATCCATAAATTAGCCGCATCATTGTTTAAGCCGCAGTGTTCAAAGCGTGTGAAAAAAATAGCGGCTTATAGTCCGGAAATTACGGTATTAACATTTGGCAATTTGTTGATGAAGCTGTCAAACTAATTCCGTTCCAGACGTCCTTGATATTCTGAGTAACAGAATGAAGTCGTATAAGCTCCAGGCTCTCCTTGCGTACGTGAGACACAATAAGGTCAAACAGGGTCAGCCTGAGACTCTGAACAGTGTGAGCTTTGACACTTGATGAACTCCTTTTGCATCACTTTCGCCTTCACTGACTCGACCTGCAGCGTTTACTCTTTCACTGCAGAATTCCAAACCGTTCCACAAACCTTTCCAGTTCACGATGGCGGCGTTAGGTGGTCAGTTTAACCGTGTTCTCGTTTACTCTGATATGACCGTCGGTTTTCTGTGAAACTCTTTTGTGCCTCGTTTTCTTGAGTCCAGATGTGTTAAGTGCTTAGAGAGAGTCTGGGTTTGGCATTTCATCAGATTTCTGAGTCATTTCGACCCTCTGCAGGTTCCAGTAACTCGCCGAACTCATCTGTCTGGATGTGACGCTAGTGTGGAAAATTTCCTCTGAAATCTCTGACCATTATTTATGTGGCGTACCTATCACTGTAGCACTCTTACAATGTTTAAACCCACTGCTTCTTGTCATAATATTTACCCTGTAATGAACCTCATACACTACATCTCTACCTTTCCTTTCAAAAGGAAGCCATTAGTTTTATTTATTTGCATTGTTGCATGTCAGATGGTTTGAATCAGTTTGGTAGGGGTGGCGTGGGGGGGGGGCGTACTTATGTTACTGGAAAAAGCATGATTGGACTCAGATTATGATTAACTCTACAGAATTTGTGAAAAAAAAAATTTGATGGATAGCAGTACTAGCTTTAAACATATTCTACATTTACAAATTTCTCTTAAAAATCTGTTTTATGGTTCTGCGTAGTACTTTTACGGGTTGCCCACAAAGAACAAAGCAAAGAACCCTTTATTTATTTAACTGTTTGGGGTGCTTTTTCTAAGATATTTTTATTTTTTTAATTTTAGTGAGGAAACAAATGTTTAACCTTCTGTACATGCTCCACAGAATTAAAAATAGCTATAAATTGATAAAAAAAATAAATAAATAATTGTTAATAAAAAAAAAATTATTTAATTTCTAATGGTTCCCAAATTGCTGTCATACAGAAGGAATAAAACACTTTGGGACATGCTGTTATAGTAAAATCCACAGCTTCCGAGTAGTAATTCGGCTTCAGCTCACCACACTGCTGGTGATTATTTTCCCATAGCAACACACCCCCAAGTGTTTAATTCCTTTCATATCGTGAATGTAAATGTTTTTGCTGGATTTATTTTCAGGGGTTCTTTAAGGGTTTAGTGGATAATTAAGAGGTTTTAGCTTCATTAAAGGAATCTACTTTGAATCTTTAGAGAACCATTAAAGGTTTTCTTAGGAGAACATGTCTAACAATGTATAATTGTATTTCGTAGTCTAAAGCTGTTCATTTTATGTCTCAGCAAGGCCAGACTGATTACAAATTAGACAAATTGAGCTTGTTTTATTTTTTTTACAGTTATTTAGGTTTTTTCTTTTTTCTTTTATTTGACATTTGACATTTTACCTCAAGTGAGACACGCACACACACACACACACACAGAGAAGCTTTATCTTATATTATGAGTAGCTTTTACAGACAGGGTCCAAAGTGCATGTAACTATGTATAATTGCTCTTTTAGCAAACTTCTTTAATCAATTGCTTTTGGATGTCTGTCATTTTTTAATCACAAAATTCTGCACTTAAATTTTTCATTTTACAGTAGAAGCTTCCTAAGTGAATCGAAAGCAGTTGTAACTCCAGTATTGTCGGATTTATTCTGGTCGCACTCCCCCGCTGCTGTGTCAATGTGAGGCGGCCCGGGAAAACCAGTTGGACGTCGCTGTGGCTGTATTCACAGATAAAAACAACAAAAATCAGGTTTTGACAAACATAACCTTGAGTTTTTCAGTAATATACAGTCAGGAACCAAAGGACGTTAAACTACATGTACGTGATTTAGATTAGGTTTTGGGTGTAGATTGAAGCGCACAGTGGAATTGGAATGCAATGTTAAAATGATTTTCTCCCATTTGTTTTTCTCTGTAACTTAATGTCTTGATGTTAAAATCCTAGAGCTTGTGATTAAGCTGCAGGCAATATAGGGAAACATCAAAATGACACTATCTTACCAAAATGTAACCACGTGAAGGGTTTTTTTTGCACCAAAATAACAAACACTGTGCTGAAACTTTCATTGTGCAACGAGTAAATGATGCAAGCCTGCAGTTTGTCCTTTACTTTTCTCTCCGTGAACACTGCACCCTTTCAACTGTTTTATCCCCCCCTCGTATGTACTTCCAGCTCACCCTTTCTTCTCACCTTCTTTCTGTGACGTCTTATTCTCCCGGTCTCGCTCTCTCTGAGTTATTCCACGGCCATGCCAAGTCCGGCCGAGCGTGTTTTCAAGCAACTGAAAAGAATGAATTATGCAGTAGTAAGCATGCTTACAGCCGGCCATTGGGTGGCCCTTTGATCTGAGTGTAGGCCACACATGAATACCCGTATTGTGATGTTATGTGTACACTGTGTGTGTGTGTGTGTGTGTGTGTGTGTGTGTGTGTGTGTGTGTGTGTAAGAAACAATAGAGAATGCCTGGGCTGTAGTAAATGACAGTACAGGCACATTGGAAAAGGGGACAACTGCTGATTGTAAGCATCTTTAAACTCACATTGACGTCCTGAGACTTCAAAATTGTCCGTTAGACCTGTGACAGCTTTTACTGTATAAGTGCAGTTTTATGTGCATATCTGTTTTCTGGTTTAGCCCCTGCATTATGGTGATTGATGCTTAATAAAACATACAGTGTGCTGTTAAAGAAAAATAATCCACAACCGTATGGTGTGATATTAAGGAATGACTTATTGTGCTTTCTATGCATTTATAGTTAAAAGTTAAAAATAATGTTGATCCACTTATCACTTACTGTTTAGCAGATATAAACACTCAGCCTCTCTTTTTTCTGGCTCTCTTGAAGTAACAAAAAAACAACAACCACACAGCGTGTCATGTGACCTGTAAATTTGACAGCAAACATACCAACTGTTATCAAGCACTGAAACTGGAGACTCCTTCCTATTAAATAACTGTTAAATAAACATCACCTAGGGTTAGGGTTGAAAATGTCTTTCTTTGTTAAATGACAACACATTTTTAATAATTTGTCTATTATTATTATTGTTGTTGTTGTTGTTGTTGTTGTTATTATTTTTGTTGTTATTGTTATTGTTGTTGTTATTATTATTATTACGGTTTTAGATTGTGTAGGTCATCTGTTCCTGTGAATTCGCTGTTACTATAGAAATGATACCATACCATAGAACAAGTGCATTAATTTAACTTAAAACTAATCAAACCCTTCTGAGCAGTCAGATCTGAGAATTCAACAGCGATGAGGTATAAATCTTAATAACATTAGAGAAATCATTTTTAATTTTCACTCTGATTATCTTCAGAGCATGTAGTCCGAGAAGCTCAGCACGTGACTTTACACATGGCTTTTGCTTATGTATATTCTTCTTCCTCTTCTCTCTCTTTTTTTAAGGTCGTAATGAACTGATAGCCAGATACATCAAACTGAGGACTGGAAAGACAAGAACGAGAAAGCAGGTTGGTGCGCTTGTTAACGGTTTAACGGCAACAAGACCATGTTGCTTCTAAATGGAGTAATCAACTGCCTAATGCAAAAGAAAAGAAATGCGCTTCACTTTTACCATGCAGATTCTATAAATATACAAACTGAAAACGCATCCAACTGCCCGTAGGTATATTATACTCGATTTTATATGGAAGCTAAGAAAGGCTACAGATTGACCCCTGCCCCTAACCTTAACTTCTGAAAGGTTTAGTACAATAATGTTTTTTAAACGTCCTAATACGATAACAGAATAAAAAAGAACACGTTAATATAAATAAACCTGAGACTTGAATTACAGCCAGGACAACTGACAGAGCTGCTGTTATAGAAAATGAATCAACTCTTTCTGACCAATCAGAAGAAATAAATGATTTTATATGCAGTATTAATCTTTTCTCTTACAGTTAAGGTGTGTGTTAAATAGAAATGCTTCATTAAGTGTGTGTGTGTGTGTGTGTGTGTGCGTGTGTGCGCAGGTGTCCAGTCACATTCAAGTTCTGGCCCGGCGGAAATCCAGAGAGCTTCACACTAAACTTAAGGTATGTGTATTTACTGCGTGTGTGTGTGTGTGT
Source organism: Ictalurus furcatus (assembly GCF_023375685.1). Classification (NCBI taxonomy): domain Eukaryota; kingdom Metazoa; phylum Chordata; class Actinopteri; order Siluriformes; family Ictaluridae; genus Ictalurus; species Ictalurus furcatus. Next base: position 21,005,028 of record NC_071262.1, read on the forward strand.
GTGTGTGTGTGTGTGTGTGTGGATGCCCTACTACTTGGTTGTACGTAACCTAGATCCCCATTGTGTGTGTGTGTGTGTGTGTGTGTTGCTCAGAATGTACTCGGCTGCTGGCTCTAACTTCTTTTCTCCCGCATGTTTGTCTGTCCTCTGCTTCCTTCCTGTTCTGCATAACAGTGTGTTTGTTTTGGAGGGGACCCAGTCTTTGTAAGAACACACTACATGAATTGTTTTAACACGAACACTGCTTACCAAGGCAAAGCCAGTTTTATAAAACACGAGGACTGCCGTGTATTCAAATTCAGACAAATTTAAAAAAAAAAAAAAAGAATGTTGCTCGGGAAAAGTCCTTGAATTTTTGAATACAATCCTTTTGAAATACAAAACATCAGTAGCTGAAAACATTTCTCTCCTTGATGATTGCACACGAAGCGTGTTTATTTCTGCTCTTTAGGCGTTAAAGGAATACTCGTATTAGCGTATTTTAGCGTTTATCTCTATTAACCATGTTTGCAGTGTGTGCTTGATTATCATCGACAGGATTTTAAACACATTCCTCAGTAAAGCAGTTACTGAAATCTCACTTATAATGGAAGTCTAAGGGCAGTTGTTGTAAATAAAAACTTCAAATATGTTATGATGTGCAGATTTAAAACTACAGCTGTTGCATTCTTCCTCTACTACTACTACTACTACTACTACTAGTAATAATAGTAATAATAAACTTTATTTATATAGTACCTTATACATTAAAAATGCAAAAACAGAAAAACAGCTAAACAAAAGGTCAAAAAATAAAAAAATAAAATGACAAATAATGCAATAAATAACAGCAGTGATGAAGAAAATAATAACAATATAAAATATCATAAGTGTATACAAGTATAATAAATACAGATCATATATCAAAGTAATGTAAAAGTAACTTAAAAGTAAGTCAAATAATAAAAACTAGTTCAAAGCTGAAGTGGGAAAATTTTGTTTGTTTTTTTATTTTGATGAGAAATGGATAATGATAATTTGTTCAGATCTTTAAGTTTCATACGTGAAATATGGAGACGGTTAGCACTGGATGATCTGGAATGTAGTTTATTTGATTTGAGAATTCATGATTCAGAATTCACTGTGGTATAAACCAGTTTAAAGCTAAATTTACCTTTAAATACCTTTAAGAGTGTGTGTTTCTCATAAACGTGTGCAATTCAACATCTGCCTTTAGTCTTGCATTGAAAGCCTCAGCCTCACGAGACGAGAGAATACAAGAAGGCGTGACTGCGGTCTTTGGATTATTAAGTAGCGCTCACGACAGAGGATTTTTTATCGTTTCATGACAAATCTGAGGGAAAAATAATAGGCGTCTGCTCTTCTGATATGCGCTAGTGTTTTTTCCTGGTAAAGTAACCTATTGGTGTTATGGAGGCCTGATTTAAAGGAGTGATCTGTAAGTTTTAGAGTCCTCTATATCTTCTGAAGTGAATTGCACAGACAATGAAAACACAGACAAGCTGTGTCCTTACCGTAGAAATCTCCACTGCTGCTGCTGTACAAAAAAAAACTGCTTATGTCTGCTTATTTAACCAGAAATGAAAATAGCCAGATCTATAGCATTGTGGGTCACAGTTTAAAAAAAAAAAAAGCTAGAAACACTTAGTGCAGCTTTAACAAATGAGGACGCAAGACTGATGATGTCATTTGTAATGTAACCAGTTGACGTCCCAATTAACACTTTAACTGACCACTGTGAGCTGTTAGACTCTGTATACATTACTAACACCATTTCATTACATCTTCTGCAAACTGTTAATGAAATCTAACTCTGTCACTTTAATCAGCTTTTTAACATGCCGTCTGTTTGCGCTGTCCGAAAGCCGCATTTTCACTGATCAGTTCCGTTTCAGTCCGTTCAGTTCAGTCAGCTCACCACAGGCAGCACTTCAGCTGTTCACCAAGACAGTTTATACAATGATCTACAGAACTGATGGCGAATTGATGGAACTGACCAAGACGCTGACCACACTTTTAGCACACACTGAGAACTATAGCATGGCTGTGTTCTGTAGGAAAAGGCATGTTTGTTTGTTTGTTTGTTTGTTTGTTTGTTTATTTGTGCTGTTTGTTTTTCTGACGTATTGCTTCTTTGGTTTTGCGCTGGATTTACAAGGCTAATGTTGCTAACAAGAAACATATAGCACTGTTTCGGTGTAAAAATGCGTTTAAGAATCAACATGAAACTACATTATCATCCCAATCCCTTTTAATATGCAAACCGACTTTCTAACTTTAGGCCACACCTCCTACCTTGAGTAAATTTGATTTATTTATTTATTTGTGCGGACTGACACCATACTATGTGCTGAGGAAGAATTCGGCTTCAAGACCGAGCTCCGGCTGTTTTTAGCTCTGTGACGTTTATTTCTATATTTGTTGGAGTGTAATTAGGGATTAGGTTACATTATGCTGGATCAATAGTTACAAGCGGCATTAGCCTCATAGTCTTTGGATGCCAAACACATCTTGTCTATTGAATGACGTTTCATGGCAGGGGACAATTGTCAATTGAATTGAATGCATTGCTCAACTAGAAAAGGCAATTAGCACAAATGTGTTCACTAAACTGTGCGTCATGATTGTCCGTGACTCTCAGAAATGATCTTTGTGAATTCCTAACCTAGTTCCTTATTAATTAGTTAATGACACTTTTTCTACGCAAAGCTTTCTGTCCTTACAGAAACACTGAACCAACTCTAACTGAATCCGTCAGCTAAGCACTCCATGGCCCACATTTCCACCAGATTAAGTGTCTGACCGTGACATAATCAGACATCACGGTATAGAACGTGACAATGCAGAGACTTTAAACTTCTACAATCTGATCTGGGTATAATTTTGCAAAAAGTGGCCCTGTTAATGTCATCATCCAGAATATCGACTTTAATCCTGGACTACTTTTCGGAAACAAGTCTCGAACTTTGTCTTCCTGAGATCAGTGTTATTAAAAGGAGCCTCTGTTTGTGCGCAGGTCACTAATTTGGTGAGTATTCCTCCTCCTCCTCCTCCTCCTGCTGTGCGCCGGTGCTTTGCTGTTCGGGCTGGAAATGTTCTGTAGGTGTGGACAGGGGCGGCTTTGGGTCTGCTGTATACTGATGTGCAGCGTTGGGACAGCATGCTCGAGCTCCAGCTCTGTCTAAACGCTCCTATTGCTGCGAGAAAACCTCGAGAGAGAGAAAGGAAGGGTTGATATTTATGATATGAACATAAACAGCATATTTACAGTGCCTCGCGCTCACACCGATTGCGACGCAACGTCACAGAGCAGCAGTGATTTCTACTAGAGGCAGTAACTCATAATTCCCAACCTCTGACCAGGAAAAAAAAACAAAGAAAACACTCCCTCAACTCCTACTCAGGAATTCAATACAAGTCTGAGTTCAGCAAGTGATGTCAAATCAACATGGCGGCTCACAGCATCATCAGTAAACACAGTAACACTTAATACCTGAAAATGCTCCATATACAAATATTTGCTTTAGATCAAGCAACACACAGGCATATTCCCTTGTTAAATCCATAACCCTGACTATACAGTTCACTGTTTTGAGGAAATAAATATACATCACTCATCGTAGTTTGTTGCTAAAAAAAAAAGACGAACATGGAGGCATCTGTGTTTTTCTTCCCGCTTTGTAGCTTGAACGAAGTCGAAAATGACACAATTCTGAGCTCCAGCTTTTGGATATAATACGAATGCAGCAAAATGATGTGAATTGGACACGGTTTAACTGTGACGGCGGTAGATTTCTTTTACCCCCAGACTGTGAAATATTGTCCATGTTTTTTCGCTTTCATCTATCAAATGAAAGTGTTTGATTTGCCCAAAACAGAATAGTGCCAGTGCCAGTTTTGCTGTTTCACTTTCAGTACATCAAACCCTAGTCGACGGTGATGCTATAAAAGTAACTCCACATCACATCTCCCGTTTGTTATAGAACACACACACACACACACATATATATATATATATATATATATATATATATATATATATATATATATATATATATATATATATATATATACATACACATACATATATATATACATATAAATATACATACATATATATAATATAATGTATAATGTTGCTTATATACAAGTATAGTGCTTTTAACTGTCCCAAAGCAGCTTTACAGAAATATATAAATTCATAATATTGATTTTAAATGTATAAATTTATCTCTAATGAGCAAGCCAGAGGCGACGGTGGTGAGAAAAAAACTCCCTGAGATGATATGAGGAAGAAACCTTGAGAGGAACCAGACTCAGAAGGAAACCCATCCTCCTCATATTCCACATATTCCTTACTTATTATAGTTTTGGTTTTTTGTTGTTTAAGTATTATGAATACAAAACCAACAGAATTCCTATGGGATGTGCATTGACTGATGGCGGGAAAAAGAAACAAAAAACAGCAATAGTACTTCGCTTTGTTTAAAAAAAAAAAGTGTAGAGTTCGGAGGTTTTCTCATGATGGCCGTGATGTGCTCCAGCTGTCTGTGCTCTGCTTTAATGTCTGTATAACACACCAGGCTGCACTCAGTCTCACTGATAATGGACTAAAGTACCTCTGGCCTTAATATCCACTGTCAGGCATTTACAGCTGAATAAAGAGGAAAGCATGAATGGGTGAATTTTCTCTTTAATGCTTCAGGGTGCATGTCTGTGTCTGAGAACTGCTGGATTTTTCTTGTAAAATACGGCATTTCAGCGGTACAGATCTGTTCTGTATTACTCAGTGCAGTGAACTTCCAACACAACTAGAACTGTCTTTATTCTTATATAAATCCTCCACGGCTTTTATTTTTGGATACAGTGCAGAGATGTTATTGGGAACAGTATGAAATTGTGCTGAGTTGGCCCTCTGGTGAATTGAACGCATGCCCGCTCCCTTTCCTGTCTCTGCATGCGGCGTGTGTGTTCTGTCGATAGCTGTTTCTGCTGCATCCCTCACGGCATTACACACACACACACACACACACACACACACACACACACACACACATGCTTGCTCGCTCTGGCTGAAGCCTTTTCCTGTGCCGCTGTAGGATCAAAGCGTGAAGGACAAAGCGCTCCAGAGCATGGCGGCCATGTCTTCTGCTCAGATCGTGTCGGCCACGGCCATTCACAGTAAACTGGGTCTGGCAGGCCTCCCTCAGCCCAGCTTCCCTGCAGCACCGGGGGTAAGAGACACCGAAAACACGCTAAACACCCCATAAAACATCCTAAAACATTAACACAATGAACAAGGATTTACAGGAGCTTTGTGCTGGTGTGTTACTGGGCAGTACTTTAAAGGAATACTCCACCGTTTTTCAACCTAATCTCCAGCTACTGCATCTGTAGTGTATGTGGGATTTCTACAAATAGGAATTTTGTTGTATTTCACTGTAATTTGAAAAGAACTTTAGAAACTTTTCATAATTGATGTCTAAGAGCAGATGTTGTATTCCTTCAGTAAAAATGGTGATTGGTCTTTGGGAACATTGGTGATCAGTGATTTGTTCTTGGGACCAATAATGATCAGGGATTGTTCCTTCGGAATAATGGTGATCAGGGATTTGTTCTTTTGGAACAGTGGTGATCAGGGATTTGTTCTTTTGGAACAGTGGTGATCAGTGATTTGTTCTTTTGGAACAGTGGTGATCAGTGATTTGTTCTTTTGGAACAGTGGTGATCAGTGATTTGTTCTTTTGGAACAGTGGTGTTCAGTGATTGTTCTTTTGGAACGGTGGTGATCAGTGATTTGTTCTTTGGGAACGGTGGTGATCAGTGATTTGTTCTTTGGGAACGGTGGTGATCAGTGATTTGTTCTTTTGGAACGGTGGTGATCAGTGATTTGTTCTTTTGGAACGGTGGTGATCAGTGATTTGTTCTTTGGGAACGGTGGTGATCAGTGATTTGTTCTTTTGGAACAGTGGTTATCAGTGATTTGCTCTTTTGGAACAGTGGTGATCAGTGATTTGCTCTTTTGGAACAGTGGTGATCAGTGATTTGCTCTTTTGGAACAGTGGTGATCAGTGATTGTTCTTTGGGAACAAAAGTGATTCATAATTGATGTCTAAGAGCAGATGTTGTTTTCCTTCAATAAAAATTGTGATTGGTCTTTGGGAACATTGGTGATCAGTGATTTGTTCTTGGGACCAATAGGAATCAGTGATTGGTCGTTGGGAAACAATAGTGATTAGTGGTTGGTCATTTGGAAACAATAGTGATCAGCATTTGGTCATTGGGAACAGTGGTGATCAGGGATTGTTCCTTCGGAATAATGCTGATCAGTGATTTGTTCTTTTGGAAGAGTGGTGTTCAGTGATTGTTCTTTGGGAACGGTGGAGATCAGTTATTTGTCTATGGGATCATTGGCAATGTTGCTAGATTTCAACACTGACTAAACAGGTCCTACAGAATTATGCATTTTGCTGTAGCAAGAGTTTGTTGTTTTTCCAACATCTTCCATCACACTTCCATTAGAAGTGAGTTTGGAGGAAACAGGTTACTGGTTCTTTTCTCTTTACAGAGATTCATGTTAAAATTCTTGTCTATGGTAATCACGTATACACTACAGATGCAGTGAATAGAGATTAGGTTGAAAAACACTGCAGTATTTCGTTTAAAGTTCTGCCCAGAAGCCCAGCAGCACAAAGCTACACACCAGCTCTGCATTTCCACTGAGAATCCACATGATAAATAACGGCACGTCTGCTTTGAGAGCGTAGCCAGGTTTTGTTCTGCTGCTTTGTTTAGCGAGAATGTTTTTCTGTTTGTTTGTTCCGGTTGTAGTTTTGGCAGCTGCCGACGGGCCATCCTGGATCCTCACAAGAGTGAGTAAAGCCCTTAACTCTTAACTTACAGTACATCATGTGTCTTTGAAAACCAGAACAGGCATGTACATTGTTTATATTTCTGACCGGAGCTCCAAAATACCCCTAAACTTAGACTTGCTTTTTAGATTTTTAACCTTCTCGCCTTGGAGGTAATCAAATTTGAGAATTCAACAGCAATGTGGTCTAATGTTATTTATTATTGGTTTAAAATCACGTTAGGGGGTGTTCAGGTTTAGGAACTTCACGTTCTCAGACAAAGACTGATGCCTAGTTTGACACTAAAAAGTGTGGTGAGTCCTTATTTAGAGTTTAGTCAATGGTGAAGATTGCACTGACTGCACTGTCGTCTGTTTCCTCAGCATTAAGCCGTTTACACAGCAGGCCTACCCCATTCAGGCTGCCACGGCATTATCAGGTACGTTGTAACATTTGAAGATTTCATTACACCGTAAATCAGTTTGTGTAGAAGGATGATGACAGACACTCAGACCAGTTCTTGCGTTTACAGGTTACGAACCTCCCAGAGCTCCTGCAACCACTCCTCCAGCATGGCAGGGACGCTCCATCGGCACGAGCAAGCTGCGACTCATCGAGTTCTCCTCATTCCTGGAGCAGGAGAGAGACCCAGAGTCTGTAAGTACCATCAATTGTGAGCAGTTAGTTTAAGGTTGCTTTGATGAATGGCAAGTCACGCATTCTATAAACGGTTCTATAAACAAGAAATGAATATCGAGTAACCGTCATTTCGGACACAAAATGGCCAAACGGTTTGTTTATTTTCACTCCGTGAACGCAAATAGATCCTGAAGAAGCCCATTGGCTAGAGGCCTGACATAGCTCGCTGCTCATCGGACCGACAACGATTTGTATATTCCCGTTAAAGGCGGACGCAGTGAAATTTGCTTTGCATCTTTCTTTTCATCTTCATCTGACAAGCTTTCGTATTTCAAGTCAAAAGTTGTAAAAACAAATACTTTTATTTTATTTATTCATCATTTGCCGTGTCTGCTGATGATGTCACTAACTCTACTGTAGTAACTGTGTCTGTGGGACTGGTCCTAGAAGTGGAATTTTACGTGGTGAACAGTATGTTACAAACAGTGAAGCGTCCCAGTGCAGTTATACTAAATGGGAGCACTTTTGGAACGCTGCTTATCCAATCAAATTAGTGGGCCAGAACGAACTGTTGTATAATAATGAATTAAACAGCGCTTTGCATCATATCACACCACCGTAGCATGGACTGTTTTCCTATAACCGCACAATCTGGAGTCTATTATTCCTTACTTAACATTAACGTGAACGAAACAGATTTTACACAGTAAGTAAGTATATATTTAAAAGTTTATATAAATTTTCTTTATAAAGCACATTTAAAAAATCTAATGATCAAAATGCTGTACAAATTTCTATATTTAAAATATAAATATTCTGCTCTAAACCGCTGCATACAGTCACAGATATGATACACCTGGTATGATACACCTGACACAAACCCCAAAGTGGATTATTTTCTTATATATAAAACGCAGAGTCTGGTGAAGTGTGTTATTCCACTTATACCACAGCGATTTGCTAAAGACTACAATGTTTATTTCATTAACGACTGATATATTGCGGTTTTTATCAGTTTATATTTACATTTATGGCGCACGGTGGCTTAGTGGTTAGCACGTTCGCCTCACACCTCCAGAGTCGGGGGTTCGATTCCCACCGTGGCCCTGTGTGTGCGGAGTTTGCATGTTCTCCACGTGCTGCGGGGGTTTCCTCCCCCAGTTCAAAGACATGCATGGTAGGCTGATTGGCATGTCCAAAGTGTCCATAGTGTATGAATGTGTATGTGATTGTGCCCTGCGATAGATTGGCACCCTGTCCAGGGTGTACCCCGCCTTGTGCCCCATGCTCCCTGGGATAGGCTCCAGGTTTCCCCGTGACCCTGAAGGAAGGATAAGTGGTATAGAAGATGGATGGATATTTACATTTATGTTATGCAGCATCTGTGAGACAAGTGTTCCTGTTATCACTGAGATAAATGTAAGTCGCTCTGGATAAGAGCGTCTACCAAATGCCATAAATGAATGAATAATTGTCATTTTACCGAAGTGTAAACTCCTCTTTCCTGAGGTCTTTACAGAGCATTGTGATTATTACAAAGTGCTGACACTGGAGACTCCTTCCATAAATGTTACATTGACATAAACAAAAAACTTCAACCCATCAGTGTTTATTTGTTTTAATTTGTGAAACAATTTGTTGAAAAAATCTGTTTATTATTAGACTTGGATTATGTGGAGCATCTGCCATACAAGTCCCTGTGTATAAGCCGTTACTATAGAAACAGTAACATATAATGTAAAACAAGCACATTAATATAAACCCATTGTTTACGTCCGGTCAGAACTACTGTCCAAGCCGTGCGGTTATACAAAAAATAATACACACCTACTGACCAATCAGATTCGAGAATTCAACATACAATGCTTTGAGTTTTGATTTTAAAGATGGACCAAAAAAAAAAAGCAAGCCACTCATTGGTAAGTGTAAATTTTAAGTTATAGCTAACTTTAAGCCTATGTTGAAACTATTTTCTTTGGTCCAGCGTTTTAAATTTGTAGGAGTTTATCGACTCGTAGTGGCAGTTTTCGTTTGTTTAATTTGATTCATTTTAACTTCAAGATAAATGAAATGAAATGTGCTAAGGCAAGCAAAGCATGAAACTGAAAGCAGCACTTTAGGAGAATACTGCAGTGAAATAGCCTGCTAGTCCTCAAGGTACCGACCCTACCTGCTAAACCTCTGTCATACAGAACTAAACCCGTATCTCTGACCTGAAACGCTCCCGTTTTATGTTGAGCATCTCAGCAATACCAAAGTCGACACCAAGTGTCTCTTTTTCCAAATCACAAAACCAAAAAACAGAGCACATCCTCTTGCTTGCTTAGAGCCAGGATCGTGTAGTGTATCGACAAGCTTTGTGTTTCTGTGCTGTGAGCGCTGTTCATTCCCCTCCTTCTCCCACAGCAGACCTGAGTGATCCGTCACTTTGGCAGCACTTCTATGACCCTGTTTTTTTCCCCCTCTGATCTTGTGAGACAGCAGCTATTCATCTAACATGCCCAGAAGAAAAATAAAAATGATTTGTATTCACGATTCACTTTTCACGTAGCAACAACAATACATTTCAGTCTAAGTACATGGAGTCAAAGCTGAGGCATAATAGTTGTCTGGAATCATTTTGTCTGAATATAGGGTTGGGGGAAAAACGCAGTGGTAGATAATTACTTTGCATTGTGTTTTGAAAGATGACGTTCGGCCCACGTTAATTCTTACAACACAGTAATTTCAACTCAGAAATCAGATAATTAAAAAAAAAAGAAATTACTCAAATTATTATTTGGGAAAACTTTAACAAATGTACTTTCAGTTTTCATATTTAAAAAAAATATGAATTAAAAAAGACTTTTTAAATTGAAAAAAAAAAAGAGAAAAATATTTAAGTGAAAGTGTAAAAGTTAAAAAAAATGAGGGTTTTTTTTAGTTTAAATAAATTTTAACTTGAAATTTTAAAATTTTAACTTCAGCTGCCTCCAGTTAGTTTTATAGTTTTATAGTAATTATATATATATATATATATATATATATATATATATATATATATATATATATTGCAATGATCCATGATATCTCAGAAAAGTCTATTTATCATGATATAGATGTAACATCGCCCAGCCGTACATCTGACTACCTCAAAATCAATAACCTGCTATAACCTACATTGATGATTCATGTAACATTTGCAGTAACACTTTACCTGACAGTAATATTGACAGTAATACTGTACTTGATGAGAGTCTGACAGCAGTATATTTATGTGGGTTCACGGCAGTACAAGCACCTGTTTGTACACATCAGCCAGACGAGCCACTCATACAGCGACCCGCTGCTGGAGTCAGTGGACATTCGCCAGATCTACGATAAGTTCCCTGAGAAGAAAGGAGGCCTCAAGGAGCTTTTTGGGAAAGGGCCACAGAATGCCTTCTTCTTAGTCAAGTTCTGGGTGAGTCCATTAAATCCTTTCCGCATATTAGAGCTACACACATTATAGCATGGCTACAGCGGACTTCAGTGCTCATACAATGCTCTTTTTTTTTAAATAATATTTTCATAGGTCCAGTCTTTATATTTTTAATATTTTCAAGGTCTAACTAGCTGAAAGTTATCCATTTTGTTAAAGCGCCAATGATCCTTAGCAACATACGGAAACCCTAAGAGGCCACGCATTATTATTATTTTTTCTTTTGTTTTCTTGTAATCTAAACTTAATTTTCTCATGATCTCCCCATAACAAAAAGTTGTTTTCTCACGACATAATTTTATCACAAGAAAATCTCGCACCTTGCAAATGGGACTGGTGTTGCATGCACGTTGGCGTCTCCATCATAAATGTAATAATTACCTGCCATAGAGATGCACTTTATCTCCGCATTAAGAGAGAGATGATCCAGAGGAGAACCAGGGTCGCTATATTGTCTTCGACGCTAAAGTTGTACACTTGACAGCTTCCTTCTCAAGTGTGGAACACTAATGTGGAAGTTATCAGTCACCAAGCTATTTCAGCTTGAGTCAGTCCCTGAGCAAAATAAAAACTAATTTGTTCATCCGTGATGCTTCGGGGTCGCACTAAGCTTTTGCTGTCCCCAGATCAATAAAAACAGCATGTTGTTATCTCGAGATCACAAGGAAATTAATTCATCATCACGAGAAAACAAGAAAGAAAAATAATTCATGGCCTGTTAGGGCTTCCTTGACAACAAGAACAATAAATAAATAATAATTAAATCAGTCCGAATCACTCTCTCACACACTAGTTTGTATTTCTGTAAAAATTAAAATTCAGCGTTACTCACAGGCACTATCGCACAAATTATAATCAGGTAATTAGACACTGTTGTAATTATTTCATCGTTACTGATGAATAATAATCCTTATAATTAAAGAATAATTCCTTATAATTATTGTAAAGCATAATAAACACATTATACATAGTAATTATTCATATAATATGCATGTTTATGAATTAATATAATATACATATAATAATTAGTATATTATTATGATAAGAATACTATTTAAACACTTACATTTGTTTTATATATATATATATATATATATATATATATATATATATATATATATATATATATACACACATTCAACATCCTAAGTAAGGACATTAACGGACATTAACTGTTACGTGGGGTTACTGATACCGCTCCAAAATTGATTTTTCTTTAGCAGCACGTCAGAAAGTGTTTTCTGTTCCTCTTAAGCCACCGCAGTTTGTCAACACTAACACTTTTTCTACTTATTAAAGTTTGACATCATGCCTTTTATCCCTTTATAGTTTCAGTTAATGTTGTGGAACGTGTGAGAAACAAATTACTTCCTGTTATCACTTTCGTTATCATAGCTAACTTTCTCTTACCAGACTTTCTCTTTTTTTGTTGTTGTTGTGACATCGATAAGACCAAAAAATGCAGCTTATTCTGTTACTGAGAAACCGAAAAGCCGTGTCAGAAAACTTAACGCCGGAGACTCCTTCCATAAATGAATAAACATCTCCTCAGAAAAAAAAAACATCACCGTATCAACAGTTACACATGATCTTAACATCTGTTTCTGAAGAAAGGCCGATATACAAGCCCCTGTTTAAGCTGTTACCATAGAAACAATAACTTATTAGGAGAGCATTATTATATATTTGTGAGTTTTATTGTCAGAGCTGCTGTTATAGGTAACTAAACAACTTCTGACCAATCAGAATTTAAAATTCAACAGTGCTGTGGTATAAAGTTATAAAATATCGTATAGCTCGCATTAACATCCTGTATACAGTATTTTCATCATAACTTCCAATTCTATATGATTTTATGTACTTTCATTTGCCTCTGTTTTACCTCCATTTTATATTTGTTTGTGGGATTGTGTTGTTTTTTATTGTAATAAAATGCCGAAGGTATCAGGATATTGTTTTTGCCTCAGTGTTATTGAATTATTTTGTAGTATCTGATGTGTGGGTGAGAATCAGAGCTGGATGAAAGCTGTGTGCACTTTTTCAGCACTGTGTGTGTGGGGAGTGAAGAGCTGCAGGCATCACACTGTAGGCCGTATACACGCCTTTGTTTAAACACCTGCCTTTCTGGGCCACAGGTGCTGCAGATCAGGGACCTGGAGACCAACACGTGTACACACACACACACACACACACGCTCTCACTCTCTCTCTCTCATTATTTCTTTGTGTTCTCTAACTTGTTTCTTTGCTTTCTCTCCACCTCTGGCACCTCTCTCTGGAGAGTAACACTCATTACATTACATGCTCAGAACGGTAGAAACATCTAACGCTACATTGCTACAGAAGTGGGAAGTCGAAATTCGAAACGACGTCATTTTCAACCTCTGTACGTTCACGCTACAAAGTGGGGGGAAAACACAGATGACTCCATGTCCGTCTTTTGTTAGCAACAATCTATCGAGCTAACTGTGATGAGAGATGTATATTTACTTTGTCCAGACAGTGACGTGTAGAGCCAGTGTTATAGATTGAACAAGGGAATATGTCCGTATGTTGATTGAGCTAAAGCAAATACTTGTATATACAACTCAGGATAACTCAGTGAATTAAAGATAAGAAGTGCGACTTTGTTTACTGTTGATGCTGTGAGCAGTCATGTTGATTTGACGTCACTTGCTGAACTCGGAGTTGAGGAGACCGTCCTGAGTTTGAATTCCGAGTTGCGGGAGTGTTTTTTTTATTTCTAGTCTTAGATCAGAATTTCCGAGTTACAAGTTGAATGCAGCATTAATGTGTTACAGTTTACAGGCCAACAATTCTGTCAGAAATGCCATTTTTATGGGTGTGTAAACTTATGCAGGTCATACCACAACACAGTTCATTTGAAAACTAATTGATGAACAAATAGATTAACACGTCATTTCACTCTGGTGGTCTAATTTAGAGAGCAGGAACATTTTCTGTTCGGTAAACTGTATAGATTTTCTCCAAAACCTCCATGACAACGTGTTTGATTTCCTCAGGCGGACCTGAACTGTAAGGTCCAGGAGGATTCGGGTGCGTTCTACGGTGTGACCAGTCAGTACGAGAGTCCAGATAACATGACCATCACCTGCTCTACTAAAGTGTGTTCCTTTGGGAAGCAGGTGGTAGAGAAAGTGGAGGTGAGAGATATTCATTAACACGTTCTGTTGATGAATTAACACACTTACAACTCTCAAAATAGCTCAAAGTACACAGGTTAGTTCACCTCTTTAATGGGAGTTTTATTTATTAATTAGGATTGATTGTTTACAACACTAGCATGTATTGCATGTACGAAAAATGTATACATAATAAATATAACTTCAGTTATTGTATTTTATTATTCCACTTCACATCAAATCCCAGGGACTATGGTATGAAAAACGAAAAAAAAATTTTTACATTATATTCAGTCTTCATAGTTTGACCTTGCAATTATACAATTATATTATTTATTTTTCCTTAAGAAGTGAGTACATGTTATTAATATGTTAAAGTTGAGGGTCAAACCTTTATGGTTTGATATATACAAAATACAGAATTGAACCTTCAAATTCAGATTCATTTAGTCTTGAGTTGTTCAGCAGCATAGCACTTTTGGTGTAGAATGTGTATATTTTTGGTGTTGTTGTTGCACAGCCATCAGGGAATTCTTCTTCTGCAATAATCCTCTTTTTCCCCCCCGTGCAGACGGAGTACGCACGCTTCGAGAACGGCCGCTTTGTGTACAAAATAAACCGCTCACCCATGTGCGAATACATGATCAACTTCATCCACAAGCTCAAGCACCTGCCTGAGAAGTACATGATGAACAGCGTGTTAGAGAACTTCACCATCCTGCTGGTAAACCTCCACATCCTCACTCTCATCCTTACACTCCACCTAACACTCCTCTCTACACTGCTTCTTTACACGCCTTCTTTTTAAAGCTAGGATTTTTTTTTTTTTTTAAATGCGGCTTGTCATGTCATGAGAAACCACAAAAATCAAAGTTTGGTGGAAAACTTTTTAACGTTAGAGCTTTACCTCTGACTGTTAGAAAGCTCTGACACTGGAGACTCCTTCTAAATATGCTGAATAAGCATCTCCTCACAGAGAACTTTACCATCTCAACATTTTTCTCTCGGAAATAACAGCACATTTATGTCTATTAATTATTAATATCTTTTATCTGATTACGCGGGGTGTCTGCTAGGGCTGGGCGATATGACCACATAACATCAACATCGTATTCATTTTTTTTGTACAAGATCTGAGATATTTTCACTTTTCTAAAATAACACAGGTGTTGTGATGTTTTTTTCTAACTTTTTTTTTTAATATTCTGATTGGAGTTTATATTTTCCTTTTTTTTTTATTTTATTTTTTTTAAAGTTTTAATTTGACTGGTCATAAGTGTGGACACCTTGCATGAAAGGGTTAATATTTTATACCACTTTTTTTTAAAAAAAGACCAAAAAACTATTTAACCCCTTAAAGATCAGCATCTATCATTTTTATTAACCATTTATAAATATAAACCTGCTAAATCTGCAGGATAACCTGCTAAATTTTTCATAATTCTGATGAATTCTAATAATACATTTAAAGATTTACCTAAAAATGAAAAAAAAAGAATAAATTAAAAATAAATAAACTACTTTAAACTGAAAAGTATAGTTTAAAAAATCATTCTGATAAATTGTAAAATAAACGTTGTTAATTTTTTTATACTTCTCAGGTTAAAGTGACTTATTTATTATGCTATAGTTTTCATTTATTATTAGAATTACTTAAAATGATTAGAATGTATTATCTTTTCCATACTTTTCAGGTTAAACTAGTGTTGTTTTTTTATTGGATTATTCAAAATCTTTTTATTTTAAAACATTTAAAAGATGTATTGTTTTTATTATTACATACTTTTTATACAAGTTATTTCTTTTTCTGGATGTTGTATATAACTTTTTCTGTAGTTTCTTTCTTTTTTTTTTTTTTTTTAAATATAGCACTGTTTATTGTTAATAAACCTATACAGTAGAGGAAATAAGTATTGAACGCATCAACATGTTTTTCAGTAAATATTTTTCCACTGAGGTTATTCACATGAAATTTTCACCAGACATCAGTATTAACTCAAGCAATCCAAACATTAAAGTCCATAAATTAAGTTATGTGTAATAAAATGGAAAAACACACAGTTATATTACACATAAATTTATTTATGGACTTTAATGTTGTGAATTCTTTATATTTCCGGATTTCTTGAGTTAATACTGATGTCTGGTGAAAATTTCATGTGAATAGCCTCATTGGAAATATATTTACTGAAAATAATGTTGATGCGTTCAATACTTATTTCCCCCCACTGAATATTGTGATACATATTGTGTATTAAAAGTAAAAATATCATGATACGATATTCTTGTCATCACCCCTATCGTCCGCCATTCAAGTCCTTGTGTGTTAGTTGTTGCTATAGAAATGATACTATGTTAGAATGAGTGCATTAAAATGAATAACCTGTGATTTGCCTTGGAGCTGCAGTTATAGAAAATGAATCAACACCATCTGACTAATCAAGTGTGTTGTGGGCATTTTAACTTCAGTGTTGAAACAGGGCATGCACGTCTGCTACACGTGGCTTTAAGAGTGTGTGTTTGTTGATGTATTGCTGTTGGTGTGTGTCCTGCAGGTGGTGTCGAACAGAGAAACCCAGGAGACGCTGCTGTGCATGGCGTGTGTGTTCGAGGTGTCCAACAGTGAGCATGGAGCTCAGCATCACATCTACAGACTAATCAAAGAATGAGACGCCGCTTCAACCTCTCTTTCTCTTACTCTCTCTGTCTCTCTCTCTCTCTCTCTCACACACACACACACACACACACACACACACACACGCACACACACACTAAAGACACTGAGCTGCTGCCCTGCTGGTCAGAGAGAGCCAGAGCGCATCACTTCTTGTGTCTACTGAGGCACGACGTGTGGCGCATTCGCTACGAGCTGCTGTCCTGATCGGCTCAGAGAGACTTTACACTCGGTGATAAACTCGTAACTCTGAAGCGGCTGTGCCTCTGTGCGTATAAACCCTCCGCTTCACTCGGTCACAGCTGGACGATGCCTCTAATGACTACATTTTTGTCTTAAATGTTCTGTATTTTCTCGGTCTGCACGGGTGCAGGGAGTGACGGTGAAACGGAGGTACGTTTTGTTACATTTTTCATTTAATACCGATATCCTGTCACTGAAGAATATTGTGTATTTTTTAGTACAAGAGAATTTACTCCTTATTCTAAAAGGACGAGTGTAATGTCTCATTTTGTCCCTTGAATAAATCGTAGTCCTGTTTTGAGTTTAACACTGAAGTTAAGCGTATACAGAAAATGGATTCAAATATTTTATACCACACAAAACACAATTAAGATCGGCATCTTTAACTATTATTAATTGTTTAGGAATCCCTGATAAATCCCTTTAATTTTTCATGTTTTTACCTGGAGCCTGATCACATATTAACGTTTTCACTTGAATATTTGCAAAGCTGTTTTATAGATGAGTAAACAAGCCAAAAATCCACAAGCTTTTATTGCCAAGTCATGTGAAACGGTGCAGGTTTGATGGCTTTAAAGGTGAGGTCAGTGATGATTTTAAATTTTGTACTATTTGGTGAAGTTCTTCAAATTCCATCAGCTGTCATTAATAAAATATCTGGTCCGAGCAGAAGCTATGGTCTACGAAACTATGTCCCGGGATCCGTAAATCAAAGAAAAAAAAACAGTTGGCGTGGACCGACAACGTCCAAAAGATCATAAGGCGGGTCTTTGGGTGCCTGTCGATCATGTTGCCTATTAAGAAAGCTCCACCTCTTGCATTTAGATTTTTTTTGACATACAGTGAGGGAAAAAAGTATTTGATCCCCTGCTGATTTTGTACGTTTGCCCACTGACAAAGAAATGATCAGTCTATAATTTTAATGGTAGTTGTATTTGAACAGTGAGAGACAGAATAACAACAAAAAAATCCAGAAAAACGCATGTCAAAAATTTTATAAATTAATTTGCATTTTAATGAGGGAAAAAAGTATTTGACCCCCTCTCAATCAGAAAGATTTCTGGCTCCCAGGTGTCTTTTATACAGGTAACGAGCTGAGATTAGGAGCACACTCTTAAAGGGAGTGCTCCTAATATCAGTTTGTTACCTGTATAAAAGACACCTGTCCACAGAAGCAATCAATCAGTCATATTCCAAACTCTCCACCATGGCCAAGAACAAAGAGCTCTCCAAGGATGTCAGGGACAAGACTGTAGACCTACACAAGTCTGGAATGGGCTACAAGACCATTGCAAAGCAGCTTGGTGAGAAGGGGACAACAGTTGGTGCGATTATTCGCAAATGGAAGAAGCACAAAAGAACTGTCAATCTCCCTCGGCCTGGGGTTCCATGCAAGATCTCACCTCGTGGAGTTGCATTGATCATGAGAACAGTGAGGAATCAGCCCAGAACTACACGGGACGATCTTGTCAATGATCTCAAGGCAGCTGGGACCATAGTCACCAAGAAAACAATTGGTAACACACTACGCCGTGAAGGACTGAAATCCTGCAGCGCGCGCAAGGTCCGCTGCTCAAGAAAACACATATACATGCCCGTCTGAAGTTTGCCAATGAACATCTGAATGATTCTGAGGACAACTGGGTGAAAGTGTTGAGGTCAGATGAGACCAAAATGGAGCTCTTTGGCATCAACTCAACTCGCCGTGTTTGGAGGAGGAGGAATGCTGCCTATGACCCCTGGAACACCATCCCCACCGTCAAACATGGAGGTGGAAACATTATGCTTTGGGGTTTTTTTTCTGCTAAGGGGACAGGACAACTTCACCGCATCAAAGGGACGATGGACGGGGCCATGTACCGTCAAATCTTGGGTGAAAACCTCCTTCCCTCAGACAGGGCATTGAAAATGGGTCGTGGATGGATATTCCAGCATGACAATGACCCAAAACACATGGCCAAGGCAACAAAGGAGTGGCTCAAGAAGAAGCACATTAAGGTCCTGGAGTGACCTAGGCAGTCTCCAGACCTTAATCCCATAGAAAATCTGTGGAGAGAGCTGAAGGTTCGAGTTGCCAAACGTCAGCCTCGAAACCTTAATGATTTGGAGAAGATCTGCAAAGAGGAGTGGGACAAAATCCCTCCTGAGATGTGTGCAAACCTGGTGGCCAACTACAAGAAACGTCTGACCTCTGTGATTGCCAACAAGGGTTTTTAAACCAAGTACTAAGTCATGTTTTGCAGAGGGGTCAAATACTTATTTCCCTCATTAAAATGCAAATCAATTTATAACATTTTTGATGTGCGTTTTTCTGGATTTTTTTGTTGTTATTCTGTCTCTCACTGTTCAAATAAATCTACCATTAAAGTTATAGACTGATCATTTCTTTGTCAGTGGGTAAACATACAAAATCAGCAGGGGATCAAATACTTTTTTCCCTCACTGTAGATGTGTGTGTGTGTGTGTGTATGTGTGTTTTGAGGGCGTGGCTTTGGAGGCTATATTTGTTTTAAAGTGACTTTTATACAACTAGCTTCAACTGAAAATCACTGACTATACCTTTGAGCCATTTTGCATGTCTGCAAGTCTGCCATCCATCATCATCATCATCATCACAAATAAATACATCAGTGTATTGGATTGGGAAATATCTTGAATCCGATCTAATACCCAGTCTGATATCAGCGCAGCCACAAGTGTTTGTTAGACCAGTGTCAGTCATCCAAACCTCATCCATTCATCAGAAATTCCTCTTTAACTGAACACACAAATGACATGGTTTAGGGTTTTAAAGCATTATGTGAAGATGATGAGCTGATTGGCCGGTTTGGATCATGTGACCAGTGACTCTCAGTTCTTCGGTATCGCTGCACTACACACTTTATCATCCCTTTGGTGAGTCTTGAGTCTATGTGTTTATCTCAAAAGTCTAACTGATTCCTGCTCGATTCCCTGATCCTACATCCGTCAGCTCGTAAACTGGAAATTGATCAAAGTCCATCTCTAATGAGCGATTCTTAAAATGTACTCCGATGAGTCAAGGAGCAAGGAGATAGGAAGCTGCTAGATCGGTGATACACAGCTGCTTTCTACAGGAACATGTTTACAAATTGCATCAAGTGACATAAGCTTTTGGTATTAATGCTCCGCCTCTCCTAAAAAGACATTCTAATAAACAGTGCAATAATAAGAAACACAACGAAGTACACAATGAGTAATTAAATTAGAAACAATAGGTACAGAAATGAAAAGGTTTGTTATGTACGTCTGCCATCAGCAAGTCGTGACACTTCAATGAGCGAGGATGTCATATTTGTCAGATCCGTTTTGTCTTTGATTTCTCCTGACCTTCTGTCCATTTCCTTTCCTTGTGTCCTCAGAGTGAAGTGCTGACAAGAGGAAAGGAACAAGGACGTGAAATTAAAGACAGCCCAAATGAACTCTGTTAGAGATAACAAGGACGCGTCTCAATATTAGTCTTAGTCTTGATCTAGTGAGATCATTTCATACGGTCAAAAATCAAGCAGAGTTAACCACAGAAACAGCAACAAATATAAATAGCGTAAATATAAATACAAGCTACTTTTTACTAAATAACTTCTCAAGGTAATCTGTGTTACAGGCCACGCAACAGCCTTTTGTTGTTTGAGATAAGTTAATAATAATAATAATAATAATAATAATAATAATAAATGTAATTAATACAGCACTTTTTATAGTAGTAGTAGGTTTATTAGTGTTTTGCAGTCAAACTGAATTCACACACTGTGAAAAACATTGTAAAAGATTTAACAATATAGTTCATAATATAAATAATAAATAAGGTATATAAAAAAAACACCCACTACAGATATTCCATAAATTCATTTATAAATTCCAACCCAAAATGCTTCACAGAAATAAAACACAAAACATATTACATAAAACAGAGTGAAAGGTAAATATATGTAACTGTGTATAATGTTTCAATCTGTACTGCAGCCAACCAACAGTTTCATTAATCCAAAAATATGAAATAGAAGTAACGCCCCCTAGCGGTCGTTGTTCAAAATATATTCATGAGTCCTGTTTTCCTCTATAACCTCCTGTCCTGCACATGTTAAGACTTTTCCCGCGCAAACACACTCACTTGAACTCAGGATGTCCTCCATGTGTACGGACAGGCTGTTCTCCAGGACCAGAACTGGAAACCTGGGCTCTGTAACCCGTGCTGCATCAGAGTGACTTCCCCTGATGAACTTTAATATTGACGGATATCTCTCATCTGCTAAACTGATCTGCCCTGAGGCTTACCTGCGCCTTTAAACAGTTATGTAGATGCTTTGAGAGGGACACATGCAAAAATATAATCCTTCACATTCATCCAAAATAAATATGACTTTATTTACAGTTTGTACAAGTGATGTCTACATAGGAAACCTCCTCCCAACTAGAGCACAGGCTATACTGTGTTAAATATTGTTCATATAGTAAAGTGTGTAGTGCAGATATTCAGAAGAACTGTAGAGGAGTCACTGCTTCACACACACACACACACACACACACACACACACACACACACACTTCTGAGTTTTCTTCATGTTCTCCATCACTGTATCACTTGACACAACAGGTTTTAATTATAAAGTTGTAAGTTACACACACACACACACACATAACTGAATAAAAATGTACACAGCTATTTCTCGCCAAAGCTGATGAGTCTCTGGTGCCTTAGACATTGTTGTAATGTAACAGCTCAGTTTGTGTCAATCTGTAATGAGGAAGAATACATCAATATACACTTGAAATCCTGTGTTCTACAATATATATATATATATATATATATATATATATATATATATATATATATATATATATATATATATATACGTACTGTAATTTCTGGATTATAAGACATGACCCCTTTAAATTCTCTCTGATTAAATAATAAAAAAAATAAACCCACACACACAAATACAGGGTGTCCCATAAGTCCAGCATCATAGGGTTAATGATTTTTTTATTTATTTATTTTTTACAAGTAAGAACAAATCCAAATAATTTTTGTTTGTTTTGGAAGATGGATGCATCATGCAGCAGTTCTAAACTGTGTAAATTTAGTATTCGGAAATAATATTTTCTATCATTTTAGTCATCAAAATTAGAACTGAATGTTAATCAGTCCGTTCAGTTGTTTTTTTTGTGATTGTTAAAAAAAGTGGCCATGCATTATACATTTTTTCTTTCTTGTTTTCTCGTGATCTTGACTTAATTTTTCTGTGAGCTCGACATCCATCGTCCCGAAGTCAGTGGGGTTTTTTGAACGGGTTTTTGGTTAAATGCCTGAAATAAGGTCTGTGGTTAACACAATCTCAAGATATGTTCACATTTTATACTACGACATAAAATACATCACTAATACCCTACTTAAGCTTGATTTTGTTAAGCTTTTGCGTGTCATGAAAAAGACGGTTACTAACACGTGACTAAATGTACTACAGAGGTTGTCAGGGACATTAAACTTACTTCCATTAAAAAGTAATAGAACATACTGTTGAGAGTGCGGTTTTTGTTCATTTCTACTCAGTTTTACTTGACTCACACCAAAAGAATTGGTAAATATTGGAATTGAGCGTGTTTGTTCCCTCAACGGGGACATTAAACACCATCACGCCAAACAGGAAAACTCATCTACTACAACTTCGTTGTGTTTATACTCGTGCTCTTGCTTTCCAACTTGTAGATTGATCAGTTTATAGTATTGTCCAATTGTAGTGGGATTGAAAGAGTTGTCTGAAGCGTAGCAGTGGTGACGAAGTCATGTGACTGTGATGTAGTTCCTTTATAGTCTAACTTAGCTTTTTATAACTGGTGATTGTATTTAGGCTTCAAAATTCATAAAAGTTGTGTTCAATTGGGACGATTGTCTTAATGCACAAAACATCTAAGAATCATAAACTTTTGTTGGTCTTTTGTTGTTAATCCAAAAGTCAAAGGAAAAAATCCTATAGGCTTTTTGTCAAGGAAAAGCAGGGTGATACTAACTTCCGGGGTGGCCTACAAAAATACGTCATCTCTGCAGGACTGACGACTTCCACATTAGTGTCCGACATTGGAAAGGGGACACCCCTCGCTCTTAATGTGGAAATAAGGTCCATCTCTACAGAGGGCAGTTATTACATTCATGACGGAGAAGATGCTAACGTACATGTAACACCAGTCCCATTCACAAAGCGCCAGATTTTCTCACAATAATATTACATCGTGAGAAAACGGCTTTTTGTTATGTCAAGATCACAAAAAAATTACGTCGAGATCACGAGAAAACAACAAAGAAAATAAATTAATAATGCACGGCCGCTTAGGTCTCCCATACAAAAATGCTTGATTTTGCTGCGTTTTTTGTGCTTTTTTTTTTGTTTTGTTTTTTTCCCCAGAAAACTGCGTAAATTGGCGAAATCGGAATTGCATGAAATTGTTCTGCATGGCCTCTCGCAGTGATTGTTGTTAAATGAGACCTTTTGTACTCTACTCACGTTCGAGCTGTACTCATGCTCGACGCACGTGAACCGAAGAGGGTGACTTTGGCTGAATGCGCGTTGTGATGGCGTCACATGGAAAATGAAAAATGCTTTTAACTATTGAAATTCATCATTTCACTTCATGATTCAGGTGGCTGAACTGTTTGCAGTGCATTCGCTAATATAAAAATGTCTAACACATTGCTTCACGGTAAACCTAAAGCTCCTGAAAAGCAAAGAAAAGTGACTTACATTCCAGAAAATACAGTAAAGTCACTTTATAAAGCCAGGATGCACCATAGTACAGTATGTCCGTAACTTGCCTTTGCTGTAGTAGACCAAAAAAAAACAAAACAAGCATAAAACAGTCACCATAAAAGTGCCTTTGGGGTGAAATTTAGCATAAAAACACAATAAATCCAGGCAAAGAAATAAACACCACAATGCCTAACTGTATATAAAGTTATGTATATAAAGTTACGGCTATCATTAAGAGTACTGTGTGATTTCTGTGGTCTTTTAGGATTATTACTCATCACACACGATGTACTTATCCGAATTCTACAGGGTGTCCCAAAAGTCTCCATACACAGGGGACTATGTTTGCCTTCGTCAGCGGATGTTCGTGGACGTCCACTTCTCGGTCGGTCCGCGACACTTCCAGTGTTTTTTCGATCTAACAACAAGTTTGGCAACAGCGTCATGTGTGTGATGTGCTTGCCATGTTTCCTGGTCAAGTCCATCGCAACCTTGTGACAGCTTCCCGATCCAGCCACGAGAATGATTTCAATACGTCCTTCCTTTGTCAAAGGCGTTCTTAAAGGATTTCTGAATATATATATATATATATATATATATATATATATATATATATATATATATATAATAAATATAAACTGAGTATGAAATATTTTGGAAGACATTTTGTTGAAAAGTGTTCATTTCCCTGTATGTATGGAGACTTTTGGGACACCCTGTATAACAGACTGTGATGAAGATCCTCTAACGATAGACCTGTGTTCACAGAAAATCACTATGCTCTGCTTATGTCATCGAAGTAAGTGTGAGTATTATCTGTCCATTAGCATGGTTCGTTTGTTTCACCATCGCTGCTATCGTATTTGTAGCTGTCTTGTGAGTTTGGCATAATCCTCCTCCGTCCTCCTGTTGGTGGATTTCAGACGGAGCGTTTTAGCAGCACTAACATGCCGAGATTTTAATGAAAGCCAGAACTATGTCGTTGAATATCTTCGGATGCAATGGCACTAAATCGCTCCATTTTATGCGTCCTAACACCGCCGATCTCAACTCTCAAACTTTACGATGTGAGATTTGTCTCTGATAAATCCAGATTAACCTGTAAGAGCACAATTTTTTAAAAGTTTGTCTGAAATCCTTGTGGATGGATGAGTTTTTAAGGTGGCGGTCAGACAGTACATTATGTTGTTACCAGGATTATGTTTCACACACACACACACACACACACACACACATTAGACAAAATGCTTTCTGTGAGCGCGTACCTTCAAGGTGATAACCACTGAGGCGGAATCTAACTCAACCGTCCACTCACTAGATCTTCACTAAGGAAGTGATGTCAGATCATTACTGAATTACTGAAACACACACACACACATACACACACAGAACTGTATGTATAGTTCCTGCACAATAAACTGGAGGAGTTTCAGTTCTCTGTTCACTCCATCCTCCGTGACTCTGTGATTCAACTCCAGCATCAGCAGCTCGTCAGCGTCCCCGTCTCGGTGCTGCTACTGTCCGTATGAGCTTTATGAGCTTCCTGTCCACTTTCCCGGTGAACAGCTGGCTCAGACAAACATTACTGGGTTAAACAGGTTTTAAACACAGGACATTTGTGTAGAATAAAATTGTGTAATTGTTGAGATGTTTCTGTACAGGTGATGCTTAGGGAGGGGTTTTTTTTTTCTAAATGAAGGGATGATGCAAAACATGTTTTGGTGTATGTGTGCGTTTGGTACCGCAGTTAGTTATTTTTCACTCTGTAACATTTTCTGTTGAATAAATAATATTTTGAATTTTTTGTTGTTGTTGCGAATTTTTTTTTTCCTCAATAGAGACAATAATGCTAATGAAGTAATCGGAGAAAAATTGAAGAACATAAAAATACCACTTTACTCAGATACTCAGTGGCCAGATTTTCTTTGTTTTACTTATTTGGAAAGGAATTATATAAAATGAACATGATACTACTACTACTACTTCTAATAATAATAATAATAATAATAATAATAAAGAGAAATAATAATAAAAGCTAGCTTTAATTCATGTAACATCTTTTTCCAGCCCAGTGATGCTTTACCATGATAATCACAAAAGCAACCAATAACCAATGGTCACAATATGCTTTTCTGAGAGATCATAATTTTATTATTTATCTTTTATTATTTTGGGGGGTAAATAATTACAATCTAACCAGAAGAAGCTGTTAAAATGTTGAATCTTTAAAAAACTGGATGGATTTTTTTTTTTTTCATTTTTCTTTGTTAAATGTTATTTACACTCACTGTCCAGTTTATCAGGAACACATGTACACCTGAACATTGATGCAGTTACAGTGTGTTTCTCCCATTTGCGAATAATCGCACCAACTGTTGTCACCTTCTCACCAAGCTGCTTGGCAATGGTCTTGTAGCCCATTCCAGACTTGTGTAGGTCTACAATCTTGTCCCTGACATCCTTGGAGAGCTCTTTGGTCTTGGCCATGGTGGAGAGTTTGGAATCTGATTGATTGATTGCTTCTGTGGACAGGTGTCTTTTATACAGGTAACAAGCTGAGATTAGGAGCACTCCCTTTAAGAGTGTGCTCCTAATCTCAGCTCGTTACCTGTATAAAAGACACCTGGGAGCCAGAAATCTTTCTGATTGAGAGGGGGTCAAATACTTATTTCCCTCATTAAAATGCAAATCAATTTATTACATTTTTGACATGCATTTTTCTGGATTTTTTTTGTTGTTATTCTGTCTCTCACTGTTCAAATAAATCTACCATTAAAATTATAGAATGATCATTTCTTTGTCAGTGGGCAAACGTACAAAATCAGCAGGGGATCAAATACTTTTTTCCCCTCAATGTATATAATCAGCCAATCATGTGGCAGCAGCACAGTGCTTAATAATCATGCAGATACAGGTCAAGAGCTCCAGGTAATGTTCACATCAAACACATCAAGAATGGGGGGAAATGTGATCTGTGTGATCATGGCATGGTTGTTGGTGCCAGACGGGCTGGTTTGAATATTTCAGAAACTGCTGATCTGCTGGGATTTTCACACACAACAGTCTCTAGAGCTTACACAGAATGGTGCAAGAAAACAACAACACTGAGTGAGTGACAGTTCTTTGGGTGGAGATGCCTTGTTGATAAGAGAGGTCAGAAGAAAATGGCCAGATTGGCCTTTTTTTAATCCATTTCAGTTATTTTATGAATAATGCTATTAATTAGTTATTTATCATAATAATAAAAAGTCAGTTAAACAGCTGAGACCCTGACCAGGATAAAGCATTTGCTGAAAATATAGATGCAGTAATCATATCACACAGCACTGCAATTCAATTCAATTCAATTCAATTTTATTTGTATAGCGCTTTTTACAATAGACATTGTCTCAAAGCAGCTTTACAGAAATATCAACATGGTATACAGATATTAAAGGTGCGAATTTATCCCAACTGAGCAAGCCACTGAGTGGCGACGGTGGCAAGGAAAAACTCCCTAAGATGTTTTAAGAGGAAGAAACCTTGAGAGGAACCCGACTCAGAAGGGAACCCATCCTCATCTGGGTAACAACAGTTAGTGTGAAAAAGTTCATTATGGATTTATATGAAGTCTGTATGGCCTTAGGAGCAGCCGTAGTCCCAGCAGTCTGGAATTAGAGAAGATTTGAGCTCCATCCAGAGGCAGAAAGGATCTGGATCTCTAGTATCTCCATAAATTCATGTGGGGCTCGGCGAAAGGAGAGAGGGAGAAAAAAGATTATTATGACTGCACGAGTCCAGTCCAGAACACTCCCATCATAATTAGGGTGTGCTTCATGTTTTAATTACACAAGCTTCATATCTGACCGCTCTCTCATCACTGTACCTCTAATCTCACCCTCCTGAGGCCTCACACGATAATACAGTACATGTGTGTCACCACAAGATGGCGCTGTGGTCAAAAAAAAAAATCCTATACCTGCACTGTGGTGGGATTGTATCAGATATAAAACTTTATATTATTATTATTATTTTATTTTTAAAAAAATAAGCAACTAAACAATTTAAAGATTGGGAAAAGTGTGATTGGGTGAATCCGACTTAAATGGACAGTGGTGGCTTTGGGTTACTGATCAGAAGGTCAGGGGTTCAAGCCACATCACCACCAAGCTACCACTGAGCAAGGCCCTTAACCGTCTCTGCTCCAGGGGCGCTCTGACCCCAACCTCCTAACCAGCAGGGATAGGTGAAAAAAGAATCGCACTGTGCTGTAATGTATATGTGACCAATAAATGCTTCTTCTTCTTATCCAGGTTCATTTTGCTTCATGGTCATTCAAAAAACTGAATTTTATGCAAAAAGCAAAATTATTATTATTATTATTATTATTATTAGTAGTAGTAGTAGTAGTAGTAGTAGTAGTATTGTTGTTGTTGCTGTTGTTATCATCATCATTGTTATTGTTATTATGATTGTTATTGTCGTTGTTGTTGCTATTATTATTATTATTATTATTATTATTATTAATAATAATAATAATAATAATAATAGGAGGAGGAGGAGGAGCTAAATTGTTGAAAAAGAAAAAATATATCAGCCATGTCATATTTTTTAAAAACTTACATTTGTCACCTATGGAACTCGAATAAATAAATATTATTATTTAGATATAAAAGTTAGACGATACATTTCATTTCATGTTCATTGAGGAAACCAAATTATGTGCAAATAATAAACTTTATGTAGTAAATCCATATACAGTGTCCTCCACTAATATTGGCACCCTTGGTAAATATGAGCAAAGAAGGCTGTGAAAAATTGTCTTTATTGTTGAACCTTTTGATCTTTTGTTAAAAACATTCACAAACCTACTCTGCTCTCATGGATATCAAACAATTGCAAATAAAACACAGGTTTATCAAAAAAAAAAAATCTTTGTTAAATATAGGTGTGCAACAATTATTGGCACCCTTTTAGTCAATACTTTGTGCTACCTCCCTTTGCCAAGATAACAGCTCTGAGTCTTCTCCTATAATGCCTGATGAGGTTGGAGAATACACGGCAAGGGATCTGAGACCATTCCTCCATACAGAATCTCTCCAAATCCTTCACATGTCAAGGTCCCTGCTGGTGGACTCTCCTCATAAACATGTTTTGTTTGCAGTTGTTTGATATCCATGAGAGCAGAATATTTTTGTGATTTTTTAAAACAAAAGATCAAAAAGTAAAACAATAAAGACAATTTTTCACAGCCTTCTTTGCTCGTATTTACCAAGGGTGCCAATATTAGTGGCGGGCACTGTAATTATTAGTAGTAGGAGGAGGGAAAATCTAAATTGTATAAAAAGAAAAAAGATTTTATTTAATAAAACCATTAAAGACTTTTAATTCCTGAATTTTCTACCTGCAGAACTCAATCAGGTTTAAGCAATGGTCCAAGTTTTATTTTTATTTTTAAATGCTGTTAGATTCATGTTGACATTGTTTGTGCTTATTTTGAAGTTGTGTCGCTTTAGATAATAATATGATAATTATAATAATATGAGAAGGAATAAGTATGATTTAAATTCAAGAGAACAATCAAACCAAATTCATGTGATTCTTATATAAATCTTTATCATCATTTAAAGCAGTAATGTGACCGGGGGAAGCCCTGAATGTGCGTCATGGACTCCAGGCATGTGCAATAAAACACACTCCGACGTCACACCACTTCCTTAAGAGTGAGAGTGGCAGGTTGGTGAAGGCTGACGTGTTTCCTGCTACAGTGTGTAGTGAGCTTGTTTTGAGTTGTGAGGAGTGTGTGTCACGTGACGTGTTTGGTGCGCGTGTGTGGTGTGTGTTTGGCTCGGTTTAAGGCAGAGCTGCAGTTTAGTGAAGTCACAGGATGGCATGCAGGCGGCCGGGACGCTCCACGCAGCGGAAATATACACATATTTAACACATTTTGGAATATTATTTTGGGATTAGATTTTTCTGCTTATCCAGAGGGACGGACTGGAGCTCGCTGTGATTTAATGTCAAAGATTTTTTTTTAAATCAGGATGAGACGCGCTCGTTTCGGAACTGGAGGTGGAAGCGAAAGTTGAGTGTGGTGACTGGGATGGAGGTGGAGGAGTGTAAGATCTCAGTGTGGGTGTGCCGGGAGGAGAAGCTGGTGTCGGGGGTGACGAGGCGCACGAGCTGTGCGGATGTTGTGCGGGTGCTGCTGGAGAACCGGAGCTCTGCGGCGCTCGCGGGCTCCGCGCAATCCTACTGCATCGTGGAGAAATGGCGCGGGTTCGAGCGCGTGCTGCCCAACCGGACGAAAATCCTGCGCCTGTGGACGGCGTGGGGCCGCGAGCAGAACAATGTGCGCTTCGTGTTGGTCAGGAGTGACGCGTCGTTACCGGGCAGCGGGCCGCGCAGCGCCGAGGCTCGTGTTGTGCCCAGTAAAGAGAGCAGGTGCGCGGAAAAAGGCGAGCCCGCGACGCCGGTGGCTGTGGCGACGGCTGATGGGGAGATCTCTCAGGAGAAACGGCGCCGCGTGGTCCGAAAAGCGTTCCGCAAGCTAGAGAAGATCAACCAGCAGAAAGAGGAGACATGCGCGGAGGAGTACGCGGAGAAGATGGAGACGCTGGTGCACCTCGTCCTCTCGCAGGACCACACCATCCGGCAGCAGACGCAGCGCATCCGCGAGTTGGACGGCGAGATCGAGAGGCACGAGGCCAAGGTGCACACGGACCGAATGAGGCGCCACGGGATCAATTACGTGCAGGACACCTACCTTGTGGACGCGGGGGACCGCGCGAAAGCGAGTGCGAAAGTGAGCGCGGAGCTCGACGCAGACGTGATGGCGCGGTGCGACCAAGTGATCCGACTCCAGGAGCAGCTCACCGAGCACCACGCGCTGCTGGATAGACTCACCGGAGAGATCCAACAGGAGCTCGACAGGAGATGGATGACACGGCGGAGTGAAGGAGACGCGGAGGAAACGCGGCAGATCGCGCAGGCGGCGACTCCTGCGTCCGAGAAAGATGCGCGCGTAGAAGAGGAGAGGATCAAAACGCAGCTGGATACGAGCTCGTACATCGGACTGCGTTTGAACTCCGACCTGGAGGCTGTGCAGAGTGAGCTGGACGCGAGCCTCGAGGTGTGGGAGGAGAAAGAGCGCGAGCTGAGAGATTTACTGGAGAAAATGGACTCATGCGGTGGCTGCGGTGAAGACGCAGGGGAAGGAGATGCTGTGTTTACAGATGATGTCCAGCCTCCACTTCCACCACCATCTTCTGTGGACCAGACTGACTGCTGGGTGGAGCAGGTGCGAGGACTTTCAAAAACTAACCCGAGTGGCAACGATGATGACTCGGATACTGGACTGAGTTCAATGCACAGCCAGGACTCAGATAACGCAGCGGTGTGTGAGTCACTGGTGTGAGCACTGACACTGTGGAGAAGGACAACAGTCCGGGGCAGGAGGCCCAGAGGGGTTTCAGATTCCTACTCCTGCCCCTGTGTGTGGCAAATAATCTGAACAGTATACTGATGGGTAAAAGTGATTCATCAAGGAGTAGGTTCATTTTTTTTAAACAACTCTTTTTAAGTGACTCAAGTGAATCAGTTCTCATGCACAAAGCAATTAAGCTAAATCCAGGTATTAAAGAAGGTGAGGAAATCTCTCTGTCATGGGTGCCAACAATGTCGGAGTTGCTTTTTAAGTGAGCTTTTATTAAACAGAGTTTCCAACACTGATATCATGGAAATATATCTGTTACTGACCTAAGGGCTTAGATTAACTGTACTAAGTAAATAATTTGGCTGTCATGTAATATGAAAAACACCTGTGGATGTATGTGGCTATGCAAAAGTAGCAAAGTAGGTTAGCTATTTAACATGTGCTTTGAGTTTGAGTTAGTTAGGACAACATTGTAAAACAAAAAACTCAAAACAACTGAAATCTAGACCATCCATCCATCCATCCATCCATTTTCCATACCGTTTACGTTACCCAGGCAGGGGGCATCCTGGACGTGGTGGCAACCATCGCAGGTCACAATCACACACACATTCACAATACGGACAATTTGGAAATGCCAATCAGCCTACAACGCATGTCTTTGGACTGGGGGAGGAAACCGGAGTACACGGAGGAAACCCCTGAAGCACGGGGAGAACATGCAAGCTCCGCACACACAGGGTGGAGGCGGGACTCAAACCTGGATCTGTTTAATTGGTTTAAAAAATAATAATAATAAACTAAAATAAAAAAGGTCAAGTTTGCAAACCTGCTAGGTACAGATGTATTGCACAAACAAACTATTTAACAAATTAGGATCATTATTTTAATATGTACAATGATATTTCGCCTATTTGCTGAAGCCAGACTGTTTCTTAACTCTCCACCCAAACATCCCATTTTTATTCAAATTATCATTAGATTTAGAGCAGTATTCATCACAGAGAATATTTTCACTAATTACTATAAACAGACAGTTAGACAGTGAGGAATGTAAGTCTAAGGTGGTTTAAGGCGGTGAAACTGGATTGCTAAATTGTAAATACATTCTCGCAGCTTATAGACTACGTATTACCACAAACATTGCTCTATAGACAACGACACTTCAAATCTAGAGGCTGAAATTGTTTTTATTTAAAAACATACACATACTATCTACTATCTAATACTACAATATTATTTATACTAGCTTACAAATCAACTACTATCCAACACACTACTAACTAGCGGGATATATAATGTATGATAGATATTGTGGGGGAAAATAAACCAGACGTGTGTGGTTTGAGTCACTTAAATGGATTTGTTTGAAAAAACCGATTCAGTCTCCGTGCCCATCGCAACTGAACAGTTGGTGCTCAGGGAAAACGTAACTAAGGCTGATTCCCTATTCCCTACTCCCTATATAGGTGCACTACACAGACCACACAGTTCCTAGATGTTTTAATGTCTTATCACAGTGTAGGAATGTAAAAGAACAAGCGAATAGCAAACACCAAGGTGTTTAGACGAAAGTGTTAATATCGCTTTGCTTTGGGGAATGAATAAGATGTTAACATTTAAGTAGCTTTTTAGATGAAAAGTGTTACAGGAATGTTGTCATTTACACCAAACCACCCCTGTTATAGAAATATAATTACAGTGCCCTTCAATAATATTGCCACCCTTGGTAAATATGAGCAAAGAAGGCTGTGAAAAATTGTCTTTATTGTTCAACCTTTTGATTTAAAAAAAAAAAAATGTACAAAAATTCTCTGCTCTCATGGATATCAAACAATTGCAAACAAAACACAGGTTTATTTAAAAAAAAATCTTTGTTAAATATAGGTGTGCAACAATTATTGGCACCCCTATGAATTCATATAAGAAAAATATATTTGAAGAATTTTTCCACAGATATTTGACTTTTTTTTTTAGTACACCTGGGTGACTAGGAACAGGAAATGTTTCAACCATGCCTTCCTGTTTCAAAGGGGTATAAATATGAGGTAACACATAGGCCAAATTCCCTTAGTCATTCATCACAATGGGTAAGACCAAGGAATATAGCTGTGATGTGCGGCAAAAGGTTGTTGAGCTTCACAAAATGGGAAGTGTCTATAAGAAAATAGCACAAGCATTGAAAATGCCCATTTCCACCATAAGGGCAATAATTAAGAAGTTCCAGTCAACTGGAAATGTTAGGAATCAACCTGGAATTAGACATGTGTCTATATCGTCTCAACGCACTGTGAAGAGGATGGTTCGAGTGGCTAAAACTCTCCAAGGTTGACAGCTGGAGAATTGCAGAAGTTAGTTGCATCTTGGAGTCAGAAATTCTCCAAAACTACAATCCGAAGTCACCTACATCACCACAAGTTGTTTGGAAGGGTTTCAAGAAAAAATCCTCTCTCTTATCCAAAAACAAACTCAAGCGTCTTCAGTTTGCCAGACACTACTGGAACTTCAAATAGCCTTATGGAAAAGTACCTCATGCCCACGGTTAAATATGGTGGTGGCTCTTTTTAGAACTGTCACTCACTCAATGTTGTTGTTTTCTTGCACCATTCTGTGTATTTTGTTAGGATACATGACATCTTGGACTCTATAAAATATCAACAGATATTAAATGAAAACCTGATTGCCTCTGCCAGAAAGCTTAAAATGGGCCATGGTTGGATCTTCCAGCAGGACAATGATCCAAAACATCAAAATCAACACAAAAACGGTTTACTGACCACAAAATCAAGGTCCTGCCATGGCCATCCCAGTCCCCTCACTTGAATCCCATAGAAAACCTGTGGGGTGAACTGAAGAGGAGAGTCCACCAGTGTGGACTTAGAAATTTGAAGGGTCTGGAGAGATTCTGTATGGAGGAATGATCTCAGATCCCTTGCCATGTATTCTCAAACTCATCAGGTATTATAGGAGGAGACTAAAAAGTATTGACAAAAAGGGTGCCAATAATTGTTGCACACCAAATTTAACAAAGTTTTTTTTTATATAAACCTGTGTTTTGTTTGCAGTTGTTTGATTAAAAAAAAAAGTGCATTTTTTAAACAAGAGATCAAAAGGTTAAACAATAAAGACAATTTTTCACAGCCTTTTTTGCTCATATTTACAAAGGGTGCCAATATTAGTGGAGGACACTGTAGCTTAAAGCTTTAATAAGGTAAATGCAGGTAAGAGAGTTGGTCATGCTGTAAATATGTTGAAAAGCATTTAACCATCCTGCAATGTTTAGTACAGAAAAGGTTCCTGGAACTTAAATAGAACCAGGTCCCTGTTATGGAAACACGTCACTGTGTGAGGACTGAACAGGTTCCGGATGAGTTCCTGTTTTACTTTCTTATCGCACTGTAGGAGCCATGAAATAGCAAGCGAATATTTAGATTGAAGCTATTCATTATCAGTTGGTTAAGATGTTAACATTCAGATAGCTTTTTAAATCAAAAGCAGTGCAGAAATGTTGCCGTTTGCATCCAACCATCTCTGATATAATCACTTGTAGTTACACAGAACTGGAAAAAAAATACTGGTGGAAAAAAAAAACAACAACTGGTCATTCTGTAATCCTTGCAACTGACTAATCAGAGCTATTTACTAAAGCAAAGTTCCTGGAACTGTGACTCAGGAACTTAAAAAGTAACCTGCTTCTTTAGAAGTTGTTGGAAAATATTTCGAGTTCTTGAAAAGTTCCTGCATGGACACAGGTGGTTTCTACACCATTTGTAGTGCACATTACGTCCAATAGGGAGCCATTTTGGGATTCTGAAGCTTAAACAACATGCATTATCTCATCACACCAGAGAATCACATGTGTGATGTGTGAAATACTTGTGTACATGTGTGTGTACTGTTAAACTGATAACACAGTTCACCTCTAAGTGAAGCCACAGTTACTGATGTGCTACTTACCAAATAGTTACTAATTAACTAATGAGCGTAAGATCATATCCAGTGTTCTTAGACCTAAGTTCTAATAGGCTGATGTATAAATCTGTTTCCTGTGTATATAGTCTACAGAGAGCGAGAGAGATGGTGAAGAGTGCTGGTCTCATAATCTCTGCGTCACTGAATTAGGCCTATTTATTGTAGAAAAAAAAACACAAAACAAAACGACTGCACAGTTCTGCAGAGATTTCATAATGACGTCTATGTGAGATGTGTCATTTTTGCCATGTTGTGGAATTAAAGTGATGATCAGCACGAAATCCTGAGTGGATCTTGTTTTCCTGTTGTGTTGTATGTGTGTGTGTAGTGTTTGTCAGACACGCTTGTTTTTACTCATACTCATACCTACAAAGCAGTGAGGCGGTGAGTGATGTGTAATGAATAATCAGTGCGAAAGCACACCTTTGTGCAGGTTTCGGAGACAGAGAACGCGAGGTTGACTGCAGACACTCAGGAATGTGCCACTGCACAACGTCTTTAATCCTCTTTAATGCCCTCTCATTTTCCCATCATGCCGTCCGACCAAACAAATTAAGATCAACATTGCAGTCACACAGCAGCTCGCCAAGTCACTATATCATAACTATTATTACAGAAGATATATATATATATATATATACACTCACCATCCACATTAATAGGAACACCTGCATATCGATGCAGTTATCAAATCAGCCAACCATGTAACAGCAACACAATGCATAAAATCATGCAGGTACAAGTCAAGAGCTTCAGTCAATGTTCACATCAAACCTTGAGGTGGATGAGCTATGTACAACAGCAGGAGTCCACATCAGGTTCCACTCCTGTCAGCCAAGAACAGGAATATGACGCTATCACGGGAACAGACACACCCGTACTGGACAGGTGAAGACTGGAAAAGACCAGGTGATTTTTTTTCTAATCTTCACCTGTCCAGTTTGGGTGAGTCTGTGCCCGTGATAGCTCATATTCCTGTTCTTGGCTGACAGGAGTGGAACCTGATGTGGTCTCCTGCTGTTGTAGCTCATCCACCTCAAAGTTTGATGATTTGTGCATGCTGAGATGCTTTTCTGCTCACCACGGATGTAAAGAATGATTATAAAGTATGAGTCACTATATCCTTCCTGGCAGCTCAAACCAATCTGGCCATTTTCCTCTGACCTCTCTTATCAACAAGGCATCTCCACCCAAAGAACTGTCACTCAGTGTTGTTGTTTACGTGCACCGTTCTGTGTAAGCTCTAGAGACTGTTGTGTGTAAAAATCCCAGCAAATCAGCAGTTTCTGAAATATTCAAACCAGCCCGTCTGGCACCAACAACCATGTCATGATCAAAGTCACAGAGATCTCACTTTTTCCTCATTCTGATGTATGATATGAACATTAACTGAAGCTCTTGACCTGTATCTGCATTATTTTGTGCATTGTCTGGCTGCCACATGATTGGCTGATTAGATAACAGCATAAATGAGCAGATGTACAGGTATTCCTATAAAAATAGACAGCGAGATTATACACAATGGTTAAAAATTATGCCAAAATACATGCCATGGTAGTTATCCAAGTCAAATGCATTATTACACACTGGCCTTGATATCATTTTTGCACTGTGTTGACAAATTTAACCCCAAATCCTGATCAAGCATTGCAAAGGAGCTCTTTTTTTTAATCCAGTTTTGGAGTTTAGGGCATACAATTTAAAACGCTGATTAATCTGATGAAGGCTTTGATGTGATTTGTTGTGTTTGTGTTTCCCAGCATGTTGTCCATATAGACGTTGCTCATACACGCATCACTTGCTCTGATGAAGCACCGAGTCTGACTCAGCGAGCTCCCTTAGAATGAACGCATTATCTGCCGTTAGTGGCGTTTCATTACGCAGCATCGTGTAGCCACTTAAAAGGCTTTCTGAGTGATGCGGCTTTGATCGTAACCCCCAAAATTGTGTAGTTCGAGTGGATTATGTGTGTGTAATGAACCTGCAATGATTGAAGATCTTCTTTGAAGATTCAACAGATAATTTATAAAGACCACCAATTCACTGTGCATTCTCCCTAAACACAAACACCATTATGGTGATAAATGAGCTGTGTGGGATTTTTTTTTTTTCCCTTTCTAATCTTTATAAATGATGAAGGGTCTGTGGTCTCGAGGCTCTTTATGGATTTTAAAACTGACCGAGGATCAGTATCAGGACTGAACACGTCCTACACGTCCAGAAAGAGCAACACGTCGTTTTTTATTCGTCATCGGCCAAATCTCGGCCAGCTGCTGATCTGATCATCACCAGATCATTTGGATGAGGATTTTCAGTTCATCATTCAAAAACCCCTGATAACCTACTGTCTTTTATTACTAAATACTTTATGTCCCACAGTGGACTTCTCGATTCTGATTGGTCAGGTGGTGTTGATTAACTCTCTCTAACAGCAGCTCTGATAGTAGTTCTGACTGCAAGGCAAATCACTAGTTTATATATTTCAATTAATAGATTGAAGACGTGATGTTACTTAACCAAGCAAGCTTCATAACATGACAAGCTACATTTGTCGTCTTGTTAACTTAAGAAGAATGCCGGTTCATAGCTGCATAAGTGAGAACAGGAACTTTCTCGGCATTAAATGTAATTATAAACGGATAAAAAGTATGACGTCATTCTTTAATAATATTTATTAAAATGTTTGTGTTTACAAATTGCTGTGTCATAAGAGAAATAAAACACTTTGAGGTGTCCTGTTATTGGAAAATATCGGTAACAGTAATATTGGTAACAGTAGCTCAGCTTCTCCACACCACCCCATCGTTGATTATTCTCCTATAATAGCACACCCACAAATGTTTAATTCCTTACCTAGTAATAGTGTGTCGTGGTAATTAGGTTATTTAATTAGTAGCCTGATTGTCTGAGTTGTGTAGGTTTCAGTCTGTACAGGATTTCGCTAATTATTTTTGTGATCGTTGCGGCCAAAATGCTTGAATTTGCGATGCAATATTTTGTGTTTTTTGTGTTTTTTGTGCGTTTTTATGGAAAACTCCTTGAATTGGCGAAACTGCAATTGCACGAAATAGTTTTGCACGGTCTTTCATAGTGATGTTTGTTGGTAAATGAGGCCTTTTTGCTGTGTTCATGTTTGACGCTCGTGAATCAAGGGGGCTTTGGCTGTAGGTTGTGACGGCGTCACATGGCACATCTTGGCCGGAAAATCTGCTGAAATTTTGAAAAATTGCAAGCTCCTCTGAATATTGCAGAGTATCCTTGATTTTGTGTTCATTTCTGTGATCGCAAAATGGCAAAATCCTGGAGGGATTGTAGATTTGAGTTTTTCCCTTTATTAGCTAGACCACCAAGTCCTCACTCTTCTGAACTCTCCATCCTCTACAAAATGAGTTGAATCCCCCCCATTCCTGCCTTGCACATGAAGCTCCACCCACAGAACCTACAGTGGCTCAACTACAGTTAGCATTAACTAACAGCGATGACATCACTTTCAAGCAAATTTGGACATTCAACACTATAAACAAACTAAATCTGTCTCACAACGATTTATGAGGATGTTCATTAATGTTTACGTCATTGTTCCTTTTTTTTTGAATAATAAATATATAAACGTATCTACTCAATTTGTTATTTAAAGTTGGATATTCAAACAGTTTATACGGATCACATTTACAGATCTGTCCAGAAGCAACGAGTTTCAAAAGCACAGAGTGATCTTTCGCTCACGGGAGAATTATCTGGCTGCGCTGTGCGCTTGCTGAATTGAGACTGAGATGAGGGTGGAGTGAAGGAGTGTTGAGAAGTGTCTATAAAATGACTGACAAGAGGCCCGTCCAAAGTCAAATAAACATTCCCGACTGTAATAGTTTTGCAAACGGGTTTCCTGAGCCACGGAATACATTTCTGCTGAGGTCATGAATTAAACCATTGTACTTGACCATAAAAATATTGACTATTGTACCTTTAAAATGCTGCCTTCAAATACAGCGTTATTAAGTGATTCGCGGTGCATATAGAGCAAGGTGTTAGATAAACTGTCCAAATGAAATCACGTAGTTCAGTGTCTCTGTGTGTGTGTGTGTGTGTGTGTGTGTGTGTGTGTGTGTGTGTGTGTGTGTGTGTGTGTGTGTAGTGGGAAAATCTGTTCTGATGGCTCAACCTGTGTGTTTTAGCTAATTGCTAGCTGTCTTGCTCTCTCACTTCCTCCAACATTAATTTGACACGCTGTTAACAAAACGACTAATCCCGTTCACATTCCTGTGAAAGTAAAATTCCCACCTGAGAGGTTTTTAAACAATAGCTGGGATTATAGCAGTAAATATCAGCCTGCTCAGGTGAACCTCCACTGTATTAATGACCTCCAGTTTCTCACATCAGTGTGTGTGTGTGTGAGAGAGAGATTTACATACAGGTGGCTGTAGCCTCTACACACAGAAACAGACACGCACACACACACTGACCACTTGAGCCTTGTGCAAACTGCAAGCCTATATCAGTAAAACAGTATATACACTATATGGCCACAAGTATGTGCACCCCTGAATATCACACCCATATGTGCTTCTTCCCCGAACTGTTGGCACAACGTTGGAAGCACACAATTGTATAGAATGTCTCGGTGTGCTGTAGCGTTACAATTTCCCTTCACTGGAACTAAGAGGCCCGAACGTGTTCCAGCATGACAATACCCCTATGCACAAAGCCAGCTCCATGAAGACATGGTATGTTAAGTTTGGTGTGGAGTCAACCCCACTGAACACCTTTGGGATGAACTGGAACGCTGAATGCACCCCATGCCTCCTCACCCAACATCAATGCCTGACCGCACTAATACTCTTGTGGCTGAATGAACACAAATCCCCACAGCCACGCTCAAAAATCTAGTGGAAAGCCTTCCCAGAGGAATGGAGCTTATTATAACAACTCTGTGTTGGATGGCTGCCTATGGTTTTGGACTTTAATGTCCAAAAAGCTCTTGTAAGTGTAATGGTCAGGTGTCCACATACTTTTGGCCATAGTGTATATAACTTCTAAAATGTAGGCCACGCCCCCTGCCTGAATTTGAATCTGATGCTGGGAAAGAAATTGTGCTTTAAGTTCTGCCATGACTGTTCTAGCTCTGTGACGTCCTTTTGTCCAGTTTAAAAATACCGTTGTGTCAGAAACCACTTAAACAGTTTGAGGTGAGGGTGTGAAGATTTAGACACAATTCATATGATGTTAAACTGGTAGCTATAAGCTATAACATCTTAGCAAGATTAGCATCGTGGCTCTAGTACAACCTGTCCGACAGGAAACGTGTGCTAGCTGATTTACTAGCTTGCGTGAGGAGTAAATTGTGAACGTTAACGAGTCTGAAGCTTAATGGATTGTGACGAGACTGACAGTGCTGGAATAAATGAACCAAGTCAAGGAACTAATTCCACTGTGACTGCTTACATGCAGACAAAAAAAACACGGGCTGAACATGCAGAGTTATGCATGTGACACATCCTGATGTTTGTGTGACTTGATGACAGATCAGAGAGCGAGAGAGAGAGAGAGGAAGAAAGAGATTTGCGTCTAATCTCTGCAGCATGAATGTAAACAGCCTTTAAGCTGAAATAGATTACATAGCTAACATTCTCCGTTACGAGCTCAGGCTTCCTCAGTGCATCATCACGTCTCTCAGCTCCTAGCTTTCCCGTTCCACTACACTGTTGGATTCCTCGGAGCAGTGACTTGTAAGGAGCGGCTGAAATCTAACAGGTGAGTTATACATTGACCAGAGCAAACACATCCGGCCCACTGCCTTGACCTTTCCTGCTCAGACAAAGACAAATGGACTCGGGGAGGCGGCGTGTTCCTGCACACAGCTCAGCGCTGATATGGGAACTGTAACTCCCTACAGAACCTCTGATCCTAACCAGAGTAAAACACCAGACTAGGAGCAAACCCGCTCTTAATGTGCACCTATTATGCTTTTTCAAATATTACCTTTCATGTACTGTGTTATAGAGCTGTTTGCGAATGTAAAAAGACTGCAAAGTTTCAAAAATTAAAAGTGTACGAAAAACTGAGTTATTGGCTCCCAAAAGAAGGAACCGATTCTGAACAGCTGACACGAGTCGTTTTAGTAATTCCAGAATTACTTCCCGCACTAAACTATGTAGGTTTGTAACAAAAAAAACCCTGTCTCTGGTCTTCATTGGCTGCTCACTGACAGCTGTAGACCAATCACAACAAACTGGGACATCTGACCAATCAGAGCACAGTATGCTCTCTCATTTAATGAGTCATTGTGACACTGGGAAAAAAAAAAGTAATGCTGCAGTTTAAATTATGAGCACATTAAAGTGTTTTTTGACCTTGGATACATGTAAACGTACTGTATGAGACCGCAAAAACAAAATTAGGCAGGTTTCAAAACCATAATAGGTGCGCTTTAATGTGCATGTACACTAGCAGTCAAAAGTTTGCATCCCCTCAAAAAAAGTTCAATGTACCCTCAATTTCAAATTCAAGTTTTATTGGACACCTACACAACCCTACACAGTACGACGTGCAGTGACTGTTCATGACACAAAAATAGAATGTACATAAACCAGAATTTACTTCTATGCAGGTAGGAAAGGAAACTATTTAAAAACATATATTAAAAATACGATGCAAGGGATACAGAGATCGGTAGCAGAAACTACGACTGTATTTTGAATAAGGTGCAAATATGGGCAGTCGTTTGTGCAATATATGCTGAGGTAGTGTGTGTTGTGCAAAAGTCCAAGCTCTAGTCCTATGTGCTGTATTTAATGAGTTATCTACAAAAAAATGAATTCAACCATTGGAACGGTTCAAAATGAAGTCAGTGTATTGATCCTGATATGAAGCAGAGTTACTGTTTTATTC
The DNA here is from genome assembly GCF_023375685.1 of Ictalurus furcatus. Classification (NCBI taxonomy): domain Eukaryota; kingdom Metazoa; phylum Chordata; class Actinopteri; order Siluriformes; family Ictaluridae; genus Ictalurus; species Ictalurus furcatus. Next base: position 21,047,069 of record NC_071262.1, read on the forward strand.
CTCTTATATCACAGCAATTTGCCAATGACTAATTTATTTTTTATAAGTTAATAAGACAAAAATGCAGCTTGCCATGTTATAGAGACGTTCACGTGTCTGAAAACTTTACAGCTTTACAAAGACTCCTATTATAAATACTAAATAGACTCCTCACATCAAACTTCAGCATATCAACAATTCCACACTTTATGTGGAACGTCCACCATACAAATCCCTGGTACTAGAGAAAGGGTCAAATATTAAAACGAGTACAGATTTACTTCCAGAACTGCTGTTACAGAAAATTAATCAACACCTTCTGATCGATCTGACTTAAAACTGTAACCGTTGATGCAGGCCTAATGCTCAATTACTGAATTAACAGAATTTAATGTGTGCGCAAACCTCAAAATTTTCCTAATTATCCTTACATGTTTTTTTTTTCAACATACTGTATTCCCCAGCTCTATCCAACCATAAATTCGTCATATGCGATATAGCAGATGAAATGCTGACAGACAGCATTGAGCTAATTGTGCCGTTTCTTTTAGTTTCCACAATAAAACAAAAATAACGAGGCCAGCTGACAAAGTGTATGATTCATATCAGCGCTGTCACACAAGAATCCTGTCACGACAGAGATGTTTAGGTTCTTAAGAAGTGCACAGTGACGAAAAATATAAATATTTGGACCGAACGAAGACGGTGGCCAAATTGTGCAGGATTACACTTCTCAAAATGTTTTCCAGCAACGTGCTCATAAAAATATATGTATAAGCAATAAATAAAATCTATACCAAAGAGAAAAATGTTTGTGGTGGGAATTTTTTTTTTTTTGAAAGCCTTGATTTTGAGAAAACTATTTTAACTGTGTAAAAATGTTGACCAGGATAACATTTTGTTACATCAGAACATAAACTCAAAAACTCTACTTTGGCTTCTTGTTTTACTGAACGTAAAGCTTTTTAAATACCATATTTTTAATTAGACTCTTTCATTTACAGTACAGCTCCAGGGACCCTGGGTCAAATCAAATTCTATTGGTCACGCACACAACTATAGATAGTTTGGCGTGCAGTGAAATGCGTTTTGCCTTTTATGTCCGATGACATAAAACAGAATTTACTTAGCTAGATTACACATTAGGTATTATTAGTTATTAGTTACACTAAGAGAGAACCAGATTGGAGTTACATCGCCATTCGGGAATTTAACTGTGCGAGGAAAAACAGTGACTGGCAACCTGGCAATTCTTCGTCCATCCAGTATTGAGATTGTATCTTGTAATATAAAATGCACCTACATGCAGAGAATGGGTAGAATGTGTGTGTGTGTGTGTGTGTGTGTGTGTGTGTGTGTGTGATGCACAGTTAAAGCAAAGAGCACCCAAACAGGTTCCTGAGGTGCAGAGCGAGTCAGGACAGTTGCACAGAACAGCATGTTCTGCAGTATATTAGACATGTGTGTAACACCCTGCACCACGAGGCTTCAATCAGCACTGCAATAAAACCACCTCACAGTCAGACCACACCCCCTTCATCCATGTCTGTTTGATGACTATACGGTCACTGAGCTTTCAATGCATTCTTGATTCTGATTGGTCAGGAGGTGTGTGTTACAGATTATTTTTCTGTAACAGCAGCACAGGATTATATCAATATCAATGCGCTCATTTGAATACATTGTTATTTCTACAGTAACAGCGAATTGACAGAACCTTGCACTGCAAACGCTCCACAACATCTAAATCTAATAACAAATGGATTAAAAGTGGTATATTCATTGATATGGCGAAGTTTTCTGTAAGGAGATTTTGTTTTATTTAACACTTTTGGAAGGAGTCTCCAGTGTCGGCAAATTGTCGAAACCAGAATGATTTCTTCAGGACAGAGGAGGTGGCATTTTGCAGTCAATCTATAACATGAGAAGCTGCTTTTTAATGTCTTACTAACTTCAACAGAGAGGAAAAAGAGATGCTGGAGAGCGAACGTTAAGTGAGAACAGGAAAATAAACAAATAAACAAACAAATAACTATCTATGTGATTAACTTGGTATAAGAGGCAATGAAGCAAGTGTCTCTAACCGTGTTAAACTCCAAGGTAGGGATCACAAAACATTATCTGTAAAGGTGCTGATAGAAAAAAACAAATGCACTACTTAATAACCATGCTTAAATGAAACTATGCAATATCCCTGAATGAGCTCATTTGTTACAAAGAATATCATACCTCAAAGAATATCATTTGTTACATGTGTTAAATCTATTCATACACTATAGGCCATCATTTTTTGCTCGTTTTCACGAAGGGTGCCAATAATTCTGGATGTGGTTAAAATTACTAGGATAAGTCAGGATACAATCCAGATACAAGACACAAACAGGAGTGAATTTCTAGGCTCCTTTCAAAACATTTTCCTTATGAATGGACGGGAACGTAAAGAGGAAGAGGAATGTCGGAGGAAAAAAGGGTTTCCGTATGAGCACTCTTACTCCAGAGCAGAGCAACAGGTCACGCAGAAAGACGTACAAGACGAGTTTTAATCAGAGTTAATCTGCAAAAAAAAAAAAAAACCTGAAATGTTCAATTACATTAAATGGGTTGCTGTTCATTCAGTTTTAGTGGAAAACACTACAGATTTAAAAATACACATTTACCCAGGTGTAATCACACGGTCCCAAAATGTGCTTTCTGTCTCAGGAAATCTGGCTACGCACACGCACACGCACACACACTCTCACACACACACGGCGGATGTTCATTTTCACAGCACGCCTCTGTCCCACATCCCAGCTCGAATCTCAGGAAGCAGATGGCTCCTCTGCCCCTTCCTGTCCTACACACCGTTCCCACAATCCAGATGAAAGTGTGAAAAAACCCCCACCAAGATTAGAGATAGAAGAGAACACACACAAAAACAGGTTATATTACTCTACTGTACTCTGCAGTATAACGGATAAAATAATAGTCATGATTATTTCACTACTGAACTTAAAATGATGTATCCTGATTATTCAGCCTTAATTCAGTTTAGTAATAAAACTGGTAATAAAAAATTCGATCAGGTTCTTCTTTCACAATGGAAATGATCAGCCTTATTACACACATATTTATGGTTTCGCTGTTTGTATTTATATTAGGGTAGGAGTTGTTTGTTTAACATTAATGGAAGGAGTCTCCAGTGTCAGGGCTTTGTAGCAGTCTCTGTAAAGCTGTAACTAAGTTCTCCTCAGTGTGAAATGGAATTTTTACTTTCCAGTTTCTCATGACATGACGAGCTGCGTTTGAGCCGAGAGTGAGGGAACGATTGTTTATATATATATTGTTATAGCGTAACTGATAACAGGAACCAACTTGTTTTGTGATCGTTCTACAACATTCAATTCAACCAGAAATGGATGAAAAGTAGGACGCTTCGCACTGGGCCTCATCACACCATACTGTCGTTGATTATCTTCCTCTCGCAGCACATCCTCGAGTGTTTTAATCCTCATGTAATGATGCAGCTCGACTCTATACGACTGTGCATCTTAACCATGATCATTTCATCTTTCATCCCCTGTCTCATTCTCACCGCCACATCAATTACGAAGGCACCATCATGAAGCTTCGACACCTGCTGTAAACACACACACACTTTCTCTCTGTGCTCAGGAAGCTGGTAATGAGGAAAGCGGTAAATAATTAAGCTCACTCTCTCTCTGTCTGTTTTTCCAGCAGATGTTGGAGCCATATACACTCCCACTAAGCAAAATACTTCCCTATTCACTGCATCTGTACTGTATTTGTGATGACCACATAAACAAACGTTGAAATGTTTTCCATTTCTGAGAAAACGCTCACTCAAAGCTCATGTACAATGGAAGTGAAAACATTTATGGAAAACTGATCAACACTAAATCGCTATAACGGATCTGACTGTGAGGGAACAACGTAAGTGATAACAAGGACTAACGTGTTTCGTGGACATTCCACAACATAAATGTAGCTATGAAAGGCTAAAAAGTATGCCATGTTCTTTAATAAATAAAAGCTGTTGGCAAATTGCTGTGATAATTGGTCTAAGAGGAAAAACACACACCAGGGCATGCGGTTACAGGAAAATAACCAACTTTGGGATGACAGTAACAGGAACTCTACTTCATGACAGGCTGCACTTCACTACACTAATGTTGATTAATTTCCTATAATAGCACAATAAAGTTTTTATTCCTTAATTATATTTACGGTATAAATGACTAGGGCTCACTTATAGAAATATTGTGATTTATAGAGATTTAGAGATTGTATATATATTTTTTTAATAATAATAAAATGACTGGAAGCGGCTGATTTAATGTTACTATTTAGTACTTTGTAAAAAAAAATCTTTGTAAAAACAGATTTTACTACACAGCTTTCTCAATGTTACCTTTTTTAAACATTTATTTTAATACATAAAAAATGTAACAAAAAAAATTACAGATCTTTCTATACAGATTTTCAGTGATCATTTTTATCAATAAAAATAATTTCTATTTTATCAACAATTAAATATTTCATTGATAAAAATATAATTTTTCTAATGTAAATTATTTTTTGATAGATATCAAATAACATATCAATCATTTGTATTTTAAAATGTAACACAACACTAGTGTATTGTTGGATAATTATTCATGAACCTATATATTGTGATACACGTTGTTTAGTTGCTTATCGTAGAAATATCTTTGAGAATCGTGATGTGATATTTTGCTCATATAAGCCCCCTCTATAAGTGAGTATAAGTAGCTAGGTTTCCTGTTTTTGTTCGCAGCACAGGGAAAATGTGCTGAAGTTCTTAAAGATAAAGAAAAGAAATGCTGCCGTGTTCCTTTAAGAGCACAAACACACCAACTTGGACCACCAGAAGAGAATTTGACAAAATGATCTCAGAGCAAAGTGTGAAAAAGCTTCAGCTTGAAGAGTGGCCTGAAGCAATGCCACATGCTTACACACACAAACAAACAAACGTTAACGCTGCGCTGTTACATTAGACATTTGGGTCAAACATCAACCACAGAAGGTTAGGAAAAAGAGCAGTGCTGGGAAACAGTGGTCATATTTGGTAAAGGACCACAGAATAACACAGTGAGCTAATGTTTCACCCTCAGTTTCAGTTTGAACAGAGAGACATAGAAAAACATGGAACAAAGCAGTTATGAATACTTTGTACACATGCCACATGTCACAATGCTGTTTTTCTTAGAGGACGATCAAGTTCTAACTTGTATGTCAGCCATTTCCACGTGTGACACACTGTATCATTAGAACGTCACTCAAATCCCTCGACTATGTCAGCTTCACTGAAAAGTACGACACATCTGTCAATACTCCTTTACAGCTGTTGGATGAACACCCGGCCGCTTTGAACATCTCTTCAGAGGGACAAAACAAACCCAACAACAACACTTCTGAGTTCATTCAGGCCATCATGCTGGAAGTAAAGTGTTGCATTGAAACCCATTAACATGCGAGTTAGAGAACACGGGAAGTTCAGAAGGTCTGAATAGATAACCCGGGCGTCTGACATCAGTGAGCCATCCCATCCGAACTCTCTCCCACTTCCCCCTCGTTACCTGGAGGTGTGCATGACTCCCCCTCTTCAACCCCCTCTCGTGAGCGGCTTTGATCGTGAACTAGTGGCTCTGAACCGATACAAGGTTGGACGAATTCACTCAAAGCATTCCTGAGCTTAATAGGTCACTACACTCATAGCTGATGTGCAGGGGGAGGACAGGTGTATGTGCGCACTATCTGTCAGGGGCTGACACTCCAACCATGGGAGCAACTTAACTAGGGGGGGGGAAATGACTTTGTTAGCTATATGTGTATAACATGTGCGTATACACCCGTATAACATACACCTTGTAGAATCTGCAAAATGTTAATAATTAAAAAAAAAGAGGGATCATAAAAACAAAATTGCGTTTTGTTTTTCCCTGAGTAAGCTATTTCACATAACACATTGTACATATAGTCCACAAGACACAATAATAACTGGATTTACACAAATGAACCAGTTCAAATGTTTACATATGCTTGATTCTTAATACTATGTGTTGTTACCTGGACGATCAACGAAAAAACAATGTTTTTATGTTGTGTGATAGTTGTTCATGAGTCCCTTGCTTGTCTTGAGCAGTTAAACTGCCCGCAGTTCTTCAGAAAAATCCTCCAGGTCCTGCATATTCTTTGCTTTTCCAGCATCTTCTGCATATTTCACTCCTTTGCAGCAGCGGCTATTTGGTTTTGAGATCAGTCTTTTCACACTGAGGACAACTGCGGGACTCGTACACGACTATTACAAAAAGGCAACATGATACATTAAGAACCGGGGGGTGTAAACTTTTGAACAGGATGATCAGTGTAAATTCTTATTATTTGGTCTTTTGAGAAACATGTAAACATCTTAAGTAGCTTCTGAAGGGCAGTACTACATGTAAAAAGATCTTTAAACAAAACAATTTACACCGATCATCCTGTTCAAAAGTTTACACCCCCCTGGCTCTTATTGTGTCGTGTTGCCTTCTTGAACATCAGTGAATGCTTGCACCTTTTGTGAGGAGATGTTTATTTAGCATTTGTCGAAGGAGTCTACAGTGTCAGCGCTTCACAACAGTCAGAGGTAAAGATTTATGTTTTCCAACATAGGAAAGGCTTCAGGACTGTCCCCCCAGTTGTACACAACATGACAAGCTGTATTTTTTTTCTTATTAACTTGATGAGATAAAAAGACAGGCTAATGAGGGAGCAGCTGTTTATGGGTGTTCTTAGGTACAAATATGAAGCAAGGGTTAAACTTGGTTAAAATCTTTTCAGGTTTCCATATCGACCATCAACACTAGAAGATGGGAAAGTGGCAGTGATGGACTTTTTAGCTGGATGGAATTTTTTTCTTTTGGGAGAGGTGTTAAATTATGAATACACTTAAACTTTAATGTTCTCAATGTTAGAGAGCGAACGGCTTGCATGGCTGCTTCTAGAACGGATCACTAATCTTTATTGATGATGGATGAATTCAGAAGTTTACAGGATCGTCTTGTCTGCCAATTTACAGAGAAATGCATCCAAATTAATCAGGAGGAATTTTATCATGCAGCAAGACAATGATCCAAAACACACTGCCAACTCAACAAAGGACTTTCTCAGGGTGAAAAAGTGGAAGGTTTTTAGACTGGCCAAGTCAATCTCCAGACCTTAACCCAATTGAGCAGCATTTCACCTCCCGAAGAGGAGACTGAAGAGAGAAACACCTGGAAACAAACAAGAGCTGAAAGAGGCTGCTGTAAAAGCCTGGAAAAGCATCACAAAAAAAAGAAACCAACAATTTGATGATGTCTATGAGTCACAGGCTTGGTGCAGTTATTGCAAGCCAGGGATACGCAACCAAATCTTAAGTGTTATTTACTTTAATTTACTTCAAGTCTTATCTGCCCCTACACATTTGCCTGCCTAAAAATTGAGTGGTCTGATGCAAAAGGTTCTATGTTTTATGTTGTCTAACACATCTAGATGTAAATACCAAGAAATAAAAGCTGAAATCCTTAAAAAAAAAAAGCGCAAATGACGTGACCAAGCATCATCACTACATGTAATGCAGCATAGCTCTGAATCAAGTAAAAGGCTTCACATGGTCAGTTTTAGGTCAGCTAATGACTTCCATTTCACACATGTAGCTGAAGTAATTAACAGCAGGGTGTGTTATGTACTGTGGCTAAATACCGCACTAAAAAATGCCACACACACAAAACAGAAATACCTATACTGTATAATTACCCTGTAATTCTACAGATTAATTATACAGTCTATTTGTGTGTGTGTATATATATATATTATATATATACATACACACACACACAGTGAGGGGAAAAAAGTATTTGATCCCCTGCTGATTTTGTACATTTGCCCACTGACAAAGAAATGATCAGTCTATAATTTTAATGGTAGATTTATTTGAACAGTGAGAGACAGAATAACAACAAAAAAAATCCAGACAAACGCATTTCAAAAATGTTATAAATTGATTTGCATTTTAATGAGGGAAATAAGTATTTGACCCCCTCTCAATCAGAAAGATTTCTGGCTCCCAGGTGTCTTTTATACAGGTAACGAGCTGAGATTAGGAGCACACTCTTAAAGGGAGTGCTCCTAATCTCAGCTTGTTACCTGTATAAAAGACACCTGTCCACAGAAGCAATCAATCAATCAGATTCTAAACTCACCACCATGGCCAAGACCAAAGAGCTCTCCAAGGATGTCAGGGACAAGATTGTAGACCTACACAAGTCTGGAATGGGCTACAAGACCATTGCCAAGCCGCTTGGTGAGAAGGTGACAACAGTTGGTGCGATTATTCGCAAATGGAAGAAACACAAAAGAACTGTCAATCTCCCTCGGCCTGGGGCTCCATGCAAGATCTCACCTCGTGGAGTTGCAATGATCATGAGAACAGTGAGGAATCAGCCCAGAGCTACATGGGAGGATCTTGTCAATGATCTCAAGGCAGCTGGGACCATAGTCACCAAGAAAACAATTGGTAACACACTACGCTGTGAAGGACTGAAATCTTGCAGCGCCCGCAAGGTCCCTCTGCTCAAGAAAGCACACATACATGCCAGTTTGCCAATGAACATCTGAATGATTCAGAGGACAACTGGGTGAAAGTGTTGTGGTCAGATGAGACCAAAATGGAGCTCTTTGGCATCAACTCAACTCGCCGTGTTTGGAGGAGGAGGAATGCTGCCTATGACCCCAAGAACACCATCCCCACCGTCAAACATGGAGGTGGAAACATTATGCTTTGGGGGTGTTTTTCTGCTAAGGGGACAGGACAACTTCACCGCATCAAAGGGACGATGGACGGGGCCATGTACCGTCAAATCTTGGGTGAGAACCTCCTTCCCTCAGCCAGGGCATTGAAAATGGGTCGTGGATGGGTATTCCAGCACGACAATGACCCAAAACACACGGCCAAGGCAACAAAGGAGTGGCTCAAGAAGAAGCACATTAAGGTCCTGGAGTGGCCTAGCCAGTCTCCAGACCTTAATCCCATACAAAATCTGTGGAGGGAGCTGAAGGTTCGAGTTGCCAAACGTCAGCCTCGAAACCTTAATGACTTGGAGAAGATCTGCAAAGAGGAGTGGGACAAAATCCCTCCTGAGATGTGTGCAAACCTGGTGGCCAACTACAAGAAACGTCTGACCTCTGTGATTGCCAACAAGGGTTTTGCCACCAAGTACTAAGTCATGTTTTGCAGAGGGGTCAAATACATATTCCCCTCATTAAAATGCAAATCAATTTATAACATTATTGACATGCATTTTTCTGGATTTTTTTTGTTGTTATTCTGTCTCTCACTGTTCAAATAAATCTACCATTAAAATTATAGAATGATAATTTCTTTGTCAGTGGGCAAACGTACAAAATCAGCAGGGGATCAAATACTTTTTTCCCCTCACTGTGTGTATGTGTGTGTATATATATATATATATATATATATATATATATATATATATATATATATATATATATATATAAAATTATTTATTTATTATATTTGTGATTGGTTCATTATGATCCATGGAAATATACATCTGATGACAGATCAGAGAGAAAGTGAAGCTGATATAGCTCAGGGATAAAGTGATGAGATCCATGAAAACAGGGCAGCTGTGCATCACCTACACCCTAGAAGTCTCTAAAAGATGAGATAAGGAGGGAAATGATGGGCGAGGAACACAAACCGGCTCCTCCGCTGATTTCAAGGAAAAACTCACATAACTTTTTTAATCAACGTATAGTTCAAGTACGTTTGCGTGTAACCTTTACCTCTGATAATTATAGAGCCTCGACTCTCAGTACACTCCCTCCGTGTCTCTCTTGTACACACACTAATAAAACACGTGCGACGTTTGTGCTGCCAGCGATCTTCACCTGCCTCTACTGTGTGCCCACTGTAACACACAATACACAGTGGGAAAACACACAAAACCACTAAGATGTTGACGTCAGGATTCACTGATAATCAGTTGGCCGATATATCATGATATTCATCAGGTACACGGTGATTAATCAGACTGATTCAATTTGGTAACATTTTGCTTTCAAAAATGTAAGTATTATTCTTTTAATACTAATCGTGTCTATAAATAAGACGACGTGGCCGCATTTCGTTTCGTTGTGACCGCCTCTGACTAGCGAGAAGCCGAGAATAAAAGTATCATTATTCTCCATCCGATTGTCTTTAAACATTGTATAAATGATCATCATTTAAATAATCATTAAAATACTTCTAAATATTTAACATGCTTGAAACATTCTTTTCCACGAATCTCTGTTATACCCGATGACAATTATAATGTAACGTAAAAAATTTCACATTCACTGAAACCGGTTTCCTGAACACATCCACCCCTATGAAATATTTGGAATATCCTACAAAGTCACATGTTCGACATCATCCAAAGTTCCCGAGGAGAAGAAGAAAAGCCCTGTCGTTCTTTTTTCCTTTATATTCAATGACGAGGTCACTTTGAATGTACACCACTGTTGTACAAATTATTGACTGAAAGAAAATTAAATCATTAAAAATAATCATTTGAAGTAAATCATTAGAATGTCAGTAATGTCCTTCAGTCATAAATATGGAAGCTAGTTAACAACAATTTGTGTTTGTTAATTTTATGCTTTAAAAAAAAAAAAAAATAAATAAAAAAATCCTCAAAGCCTGTTATTTATTTAAGAGCAAAATGCAGCCTGCCAGCAAAGAACCGTTTTAAAAACACTGAGATACCATTGCCGGAGATGGGTTAAGACACTTTTTTCCAATAATTAAATGCATGTTTTGTTGGATTTTTAAAGAATTACAGTGGCTAAATGGAACCGTAATCATGGAATCCCTCGTTACAGACATGACTGAAGATGTGACCCGAGCCCCAGACATTAGCATCAATTAATAATGAAACCATGAAGTGGCTCATTCATCTTTTATTATCTCAAATAACTCCAATAAAACATTCACCAGAAATTCCAACAAGCGGCATAAAAATGACAGACGCTATTAGCATCAAGTGCTCAGATTAATATTTAATTGTTTTTTAGTGTGTACTATTAAGTAGTGTTTAAGATTATCAGGTTATAACTAATGAATATACAGAATACTGTATAATATCTTATAACTGTGTTAAATGTGTTAAAACGTTTCAATTTCTCAGTGCCGTAGAGGATCTCACTCCATGCCCACGATCCTGCGTAGAAACCATGAGCTGTACCGACTCTTTAGATGGTTAAGACTAGGATCTGGATCAAGGTTTTAAAGTCCAGCATCATTCGGCACTCTGTGTAGTGCTCACTCAGAGACGATTCAAGTCAGTCCTCCGTGTCCCTCAGATCAGCTGAGACTCCCGGATCTGGATGCCTGGACTGGAAGCGATGATGATCTCGGTCAGTGGAGCGCATCCTGGAGATGGGATCCTTGAGGAGAGAAAGACAGAAGAAGTGTGAGGAAATACTGTATCGCCTTCACTCTGGACACAGTGATCAGATTATTTTAAGTGGCAATTTTGTACATTAGAATAAACTTGATGTTGATTATACAAAAATAAATACATGAATAAAAACAAATATTTCTTCACAGCGTCCACTTTTCCCTAATGTAACCCTGACCTCCGAACTCGAAAAATCACCTTTGAAGTCACTCTTAGGTCAAACCAAATGCTATGCACCAAGAGCTACCAGTCACTTTGAGGTGCATAGCAGTTAGCGAGGATACATTTAAAGAGGAAACCAGTGAGTCATTTTTAAAATTTTTTTTTTGTAGTTCAGACTTTCAAAAATATTTCAGCTCACAACAACAAGAAAATATGTTCCACCATTGTTGTCTCTTATGACACTAACTGCTAACATTAGCCATGTCACCTAACTAGCTAACTAACATAACAGATAACTTATGTATCTTCTGCTTGCTAGCTTGGTGACATGACTAATGTTAGCAATTTAGCACAACACAAACTGTCGTTTTAGTGGAAAATATTAGTTAGTTGTGTTTGTGGAAAATATTTTCTTGTTGTTTTAAGCAGAAATATTTTTTAGCAGTGAGGCACCCTATTTTTTTCTATATATATAGATTTTATAGACCCTTAAATTGTTATAGATTTTTTTTTTATTTTATGACTTCTACATTAGATTTCCAAACATTCGTTTTCCAGCACAAAATGAAATGTTACAGAAAAATGTTTGCATGTTAGTAAAGAAAGCAGCATATTACGTAAGAGACACTTTTCAAATGAAAACACAATGAAGGCTGCTGAGTTTTGCTGCAAAAATAAGAAGCGAGTGCGACAGTTAAAGTCTCCAGAAGAACTGTGTCTGGTTCTGCAACATGCTCAATAAAACTTGCAGCTCATTTCCTTATAAAACTGCACTAACCGTACCTGAGACTACCGATTTTTATTTTTTCATCACACCAAACATTGACTTTGTTTCATTTACTACTGTTTACGGTATTATTTTTTAAAAAATGTAGAAACATTTAATTTCATCATTTTGAAGGCATCTTTGCTCTATAGCATTTCTTTGCATAGTGTAAGACATGCAAGAAAAGCAGATCAGAACTAGAAGCGCTTTGCAAATGGAAAGACAGAACTTTCTGCAGGGTTTCATCCACAGCTCTGTGCTTTTATGATTTGATGTTCTCCTCTATTGAAGTAAAGCATGTTTTGATTGGCAACTCGACTCGTTTTAAACTATAGTGAGTAAGCAGTAAAAGCAGTAAACTCTCTCCGAGACTTCCGTTACTTCCGCTAACGAGAGCTTTCCTTCCAGCGGCCTCCCTCTTCCTCTCTGTCTGCTTCACTTTCTGTTTCTCTCTCTCTCTCCTTCCTCCCCTCCAGCTCCGAAGCTCTTTATTGCCAAAAATAAATAAAAAAATATTAATATGACCACAGGATACACCATTGTTAATGCAGCAGAAAAACACACACACACAGAGAAAAGGTTAATAATGTGTTATAAATGTGTATAAAGCCCACATTCTGAGGAAAAAAAGGAACAATTTTCCAGCAATCTGTTCTATAAACGTCTCGAGAGCATCTTGTCAGAGAAATAAACATTTCCATTGTAACATCCAAAGACTAGATTTCTTGTTTTATTGAGTATGCAAATGCATGCATATTTAATTCAACAATTTGCATAAATGAATGATGCATTTCGGGGGGGGGGGTTTAAACGAAATAAAACAAAAACAAAGAATATGAACCGGCAAAGATGAACTGTGATATCTATTGTTTTAAATGACCCTGTTTACCTGTAGTGTCACACGTTATGTCTCAAACAAAAGATTTTAACGTTATTTATTATTTCTCTGCTGAAAAAAAAACGAAAAAGAGACCCTCATAAAATGTGTAATGGTTTTAACGGTTATAATCGGAATTGTATTGGTTTTAATGGAAACTGTAATTGTCCCTGCCGGTCTCCACTGGTAATTCGTTGCCTTGTACTGATGGCATGTTACAGTATGTCTAGTGGATAAACCAATAATGGTAATGGTTTTGATGGTTAGCTCAAGGTTTGTAATTGTAGCGGAAACCATTAGAATTTCTGTGATAGTTTCTACAGTTTTTTTCAGCAGGGTGCTATTACAGCATGTTCCAAAGTGTTTGATTCCTCTCATACCACAGCAATCGGCAAACACTAACATTTTTTATTTGTTAGTGAACGTGTCATACTTTTTATCCATTTAGAGCTACATTTGATGTTGTAGAACACCTGCAAAAAGATGTTAGTTCCTGTTCTCACTTACGTTACAGCAGCTATAAGTTGTTTCCTCACCAGCGTCACTTCTGTCGTGTTACTGTACTAAGAAACAGGAAAAAAAAAAGTGCAAAGTCCCGTCATGGAGACTTTCCATTGGTGGAAAAACTTACCGACACTGGAGACTCCTTCCATAAATGTTCAACAATTCTCTCCTTACAGAAAACTTCACCATATTAACAATTATACTGAATGTTTTTCTTTGTCAAATAACAACGTGTGTTTAAAACCCGTTAGTTATTAGCTTTAAATGACGTGGAGCGTAAACCTCTGTCCGTACAAGTCTCCGTGAAAGCTGTTACTATAGAAACAGTAACAAATTAGAACATGTGCATTAAATAAACCTGTGATTTTCCTTGCAGCTGGAACTACTGCCCGAGCTGCACTTAAAGACAATTAATCAACACCTTTTGATCAATGAGAATGGAAAATTTGACAACAATGTGGTATAAAGAACATACGTATTATACAAGCTCTCTGATTAAAACATGCTTTATTGCAGTTCAGCAACACCTGGTCCTGCAGTGTGTGTGTGTGTGTGTGTCTACCAGCTGTCCTACACACTGAGTGCTGCAGGGATTGTGTGTGCAGAAGATTAGCTTAAAGACTTCATGCACGCTGAATTGAAGCTGTATGCCGGCATGGTGAGATGGTCCAAGCCTGTAGTGAAGCACTGAATCACAGCTTTATTTCTGAAAAACAATCGATGGGCACAAAAAAGCCGGAGCCGTGTGGAGACAGCAGCTCCAGACAGGCTGCCGGGGAAAGAGAGGCCTGGCTCTTAGAGCCGTGCCGACGGATAATCCTGAGTGACGGCGCTCTGGCCTAGCAAATAAACACGAAAGGGGGATTATTAAGGGGGGTTGATAGAAATGAGATCAGAGGAAGGTTAATGTTGTTTGACAGAAAGCACGCCTGGCACCGAGGTGGGCACAGATTAGCGAAAACAGAAGTGACATTATATTACACCTCTTAGCCAATTTCTGGCTCACATTTCTCACCTACTCGCTCTTTCTCACACTCTCATGCTGTCTAGTTGCTGCTCGTCTGTTGTGGCCATCATAAAAGATCCCTATATAACATACACACACACATTATTGCTGTTCTGAACACTGCTGCTTGGTGAAAGGCTAGCATAATCAAGTATAACATAGAATTTAAACCCTTTGCTAGCATGCGTAACTAGCATTTGGTTGTACTACAAATCGTATTACTCAAGCGTTTAGTGTTTACCAAAATATCATGAGTGTGTCTCGAACACTTTCGATATCTCTAATGCACGCTCAACTTTACTGCAAGTGGCCAGAGATAATGACAGCATTATCGATAATTATAGTATAGTATTAAGCTTACTGCAGCACTATAGTATTATAACATTATAGTATTAAATACTGTATACAGAGTAGCATAATGAACAACAATACAAATAGAAAATAACAGCAATAATCATAATTGCACATGTGGAAGCATGTAATTTGTCATTTGTAAGCCACAATGCACAGAACTGGGGCTTTATCAACTCTTTAGTCTTTTTTAGTTATTAAATAATTTTTATATCAACACTAACACTTATTTAGTGTTTGGTTAATTATGCAAGACTTTCAGATGGGAGGGTCTATATTTAGAAAGACTTAATTAAATCTTACTCTCTAAGAGTACTCATTTTCTACCTGATTTAGGTCCTAAACGGCTTAATAAGAAATACATAAACTGAATACATAATCTGTAATTATCTACATACACCTAGCCTACATGGTGTAATTAATTTCAGTAAAAAGAAAGTATTGCAAAAAGGACAAACCTCTTGGACCATATTTTCCTTCTTCCTAACGGTTTTAGGTTATTTTAATTCAAGTTCTGACTCTGCGCTCACTGTTTATGCCATTTCTGAGGATGCTAAAATGTTATTTTCAGCAATCCTGATTTACTCAGCTTCACTCATGTATATATTTGGTTAATTTACTTCTTTCCTGCCATCTTGGGCAGGTAAATTCTGATGAATACTTTCCTTTTATTGGCGCACTATGGCAATGTAGATAAGTTAGGGCATGTTTCATTCAAATTTTGTGTGTATGAGAGTAAATTGGGGAGTGTGTTATGCAGGAACAAGTGGGAGGAGCTTGTTTCCATGCAGCTGAAGTGGATTCATCATTTGCGCTCACATTACTGCTTGTTTTGATGTGGTATTACCGTTTCGCTCAAGCCACGCTCGTTTCTACACGGTCTTGGACAATGGTAGGCTTCACACTCTGGATAAGCTTTACCCTGAATGTTTTGTGCCTGCACTTTTACGTTATTATTATAATAATAGCAATAATAATTAAAAATTAAAGAAGCTTGGTGAAAAAATGTCATGCACAATGGCTTTACTTCTTTTACTTGGTAAAACAAAATGGCGTCATTCAATCCTGTGGAGAAGAAAATAACATTCAACCAAATGTTTCTTCTCCTGTGGAGAAGAAAATAACATTCAACCAAATGTTGCGGTCAGCAAAGCGACACAGACAGAGCAACATGGTTGATCACTGCACACATGGCCAAGATATTCTTCTGAAGTGAAAAAATTTTAACTTCATGTAATCTATTGGTTTAAAATACCTGTGCTACTCTCATGGTTTTTAATGGCTATAATGAGAATTGTATTAGTTTTAATGGAAACTATAAATGGTCCCTGTGGGTATCTACTGGTAATTTGTAGCCTTCTACTGGTGACATGTTTAGTGGATACCATTAAGGACTTGCATCCTTAATACATCCTACTACGCAATAGAAACCATTTGGTAATGGTTAACAGCTGATGGTTTGTAGTGGTATTTGTAGTGTAAACCATTAGAATTTCTGTGACTGTTTCTATTGGGTTTTTTTTTCAGCAGGGTGGACATGCACAAGCTTTACTTAAATGTTGCTGTTGCTACGGTTACCAAGCAAGATATGAACAATTTTTTTAAAGCTGCATTGAGCGGGAATTGTGACTACTCATACCCCCACGGCAAACAAACTAGTGAACTAAAAACAAATGTAGCGTCCAATTAAAAACTAAAGAACAAACATGACCAGTTCTCGGTGTGTCTTTCTCCACTGTAAAGCCTTTTTTTCCAGTATCTGATGAAATTAAGAGCACTAAAAGGAAGTTTGAGATCACGAGCCAGCTGGGTGAGATTTCACTGTGCCGGAGATGCAGAAATTTAGGAAGGGGACGCAGCTGCACATTTCTTTAAGGGAACTGAGGTCAGCACATTGATTGTGTGAGAGAAATCCACTGAGGAAAATTTACTCTCCTCACGTGGGTGAATAAAGAGCCTCAGGAATGGGACAAAGTCCATGAAAATGCTTTAGTCCTCACCAAGAGGAACAAGGCTTACATTAACGCACTTCAGTATAGCTTTAATAGAGCTGATCCATGATAAGCTGTTTTATTTTTTACCTCTAAGGTCTGGATATAAAATGTTAAAGAAACCCAAATGTACTTGATCAGCCAAGACATACTCATCTTTCACGCAGTCACCTCGCAGTAAGACGTATCAAGGAAAAGTATAGACGCTATTTAGATTCGAATAAAATATTTTATAGAACACCACTGCTCATAGCTAAACGTGACATGCTACATCAAATATCATGCAATTGTTTGTTTTATTTAGCGTGTATTAACGCGCTTACCTAGCTAGCAAACTCACCACATGTTATAACATTGTTTCATGTTAGCTAACACCAAAGTCAACATGTAACTGGGCAACAAATTGGAGCTTTTACTCATCCAGTGAGGTGACTACTGAATTGATCATATGTCCGTCCCATTGGCCTGCGTTCACACTAGGCACTTTCTTCTATTTTTTCTTCCATATTTAACTATGATGATGATGATGATGATGATGATGATGATGAGGAGGAGGAGGAGGTGGCTGCTTGCCTTAAAGTTTTGGCTTTATTCTCACTCACCATCAAGACTTATTTTTTGCTACCCCAAGCTGTCACCTGATTGCTTAGGTGTTAAAAACAAGCAGTTGTCACTTAAGGCTTTCAGCTTTTTCAAACACTCTGCAGTGACCGGCGCATTTTTCCCAGCTTCTTGAAGGATTACATATAAAACAATGGATATGGTCCATTGTGAAAGCAGCCTTAGGCTCCGCCCACAAATTTTAATGTAAATATAGTTCCACTTTGACCTTAAATGTGGATTTACAGATTATCCTTGCTATTTATTTGGAGCACATACATGAACTCTATTTATACTGGTATATTAAATATAGATTTATATTTATAAAAACGTCTTTACTGATCAACGATATCTGGCTTAAGGTGAGTTTGGATTACAGTCCTGGAGCGTTGAAACTTCATATTACTAATTTCCTGGTTCTAAATACACAGAGTTAACACACATCCCGCAAAAAGCTGATCCAAGCTGAGTGTGGGGAGAGGACAAAAAAAACAAAACAAGAACAGATGGGAAATGCTGGGAAATTCAGAACAGAGTCATGAATAAGTCAGAGCTATGGAGTTGTGTGGTGTGAGAGAGTGGAGTAGCCATGTTTCCCTGGGGAAGAGGCTTTGTCTGCCCTGGGGAAGAGGCTTTTCTCCCTGCTGCTCTCAGGACGCTTTCTGCGGGTTCCTGTGTGCTGTTTTGGTTCAGAACTGACTGACTGACTGCACTACCAGCCTCATCATGGTGACTCCCCTGTGGATGCGGGAGCATGAGACATGCAGGACCTTCACCCCTCTCTCTCGCGCTCTCCGCACCCTTATGCTCACTAATGCTCTTACATACATCATGTGAGAAAGGATGTGAAAACATGCAGGCGCTTAATACAAAGCAATTCAAGTGCAGTACGTATCCTGGCTCTGCTAGGGTTGCCAGATATGTGCTAATCCTTGTATTCTATGAAGAGTTGCACTAATCACTAATAGCTACGCTGTGCGAGTCCATAATTCAACTGAGGAACTTGAAAATAACAATATTTCGTAGGATAACGTTATCATTACAAGACAATGAAGTAAAACAAGCAATGTTTACAAACAAGCAAAATTCTAAATACAATTGTATTAGACACACAGCTGCTTGTTAGGCTAGCAGTCATTTACAATTTAAATTTTTTTAAGTTTTGAGCTGAAATAAATGTACACATTCTGGACCGTATTTAGAGTAGTATTAATGTTGAAATTGCGTACAGACTACAGCTGGGTAACGTGATGACATAATTTATCACTGTACTATGTCAAAATACATTTTTCTGCGATTATCGCAATAAAAATAGTAAATAATTAGAATCTGACTGCAAGAAGCTGACGTGATATCTACAATTTCAAAGTACAAAAAATTCTCTCTTTTTCAGTGTTCAATACAAATTATATGAACAATTTGTGTATTAACAATAAACTAAATTACAATGATTATTTATCAATAATACACAGAATTTTTTAATGCAGCACTAACTGTATTGCTCGGTTCTTGGTAGTAAACCTACATCATGATCTAGTACCATATAGTACCATATCTAGTACCATATAAATGTCTTTAAAAATCATACATATATGATATGATATTATGGTCATATTCTCCACCCCTGAATCAGCCCTCTGAGCATAAATGCAGACTTATGTGCCACATTTGGATTTGTAACGCTGATTTCTGACCATATGTACTGTAAAAAAAAAGTTTTTTCAAGGTTTTTCCCTGACAAAAAAAATTATTCCTTAGCAAGTAAAGATATCTTGAATAAAGGAAAAGTTTCCTCATTATGAGATTATTTGATCAAATCTACAACCATTAAGCCTATTTCTAGATATATTTAATAACTTCAGGCTTAAAATTGTCTAAACAAGCAAAACAAGCTAAATTATGTCATGAAATGAATAACAATTTCTAGAAATAGGCTTAATAATCATATGTTTGTGTAAAAGCATTCTAATAAAGAGAAATATTAGTTGAATTTGCCAATATTCATGATATTTTTACTTGTTAAGATGTCTTTTTTTTTTTTTTTAAAGTGGTGATCTTTGTTCCTAAAGTTTTGCGCTTTTTGACTAAAAGACAAACCTTCAAAATTCTTAAAGATCTTTAGAAATTTCATGTATGGATTTTTTTTTATTATTTCGAATATATAAATATTTAAGAACTCCTGAAGACCAAATGGAAATTTGGAAATTATCTTTCATAAAATATGGAAATATTATGTTTTAAAGCAGCAATTAGCTACACATGAAAAAAATCCTAATGATGATAAAATTTGAGATTTTTACGTCCATAATCCCTGTTCAAATCTAATCCCGATAACTCTACACACCTGAAACGAGCCATTGAGGAAAGAGCGCCAACCTCCAACTATTTTCTAGTGTCAAAACCACAAACCACAAAAAAACGAGTGAAATGTGCAAGCGCTGAAACGCAAAGAGCTTCCAGTTCATTCAGATCAAGTTACACACACACACCTGCTCACAGCGAGGTCACGGTAGCGCCTTCCCTCATCCTGCAGAAGGAATGCTGGAATATCAAGTCAGACTGCTTGTTAAAAATTATCGATCTAACATTCAGAAAGGTTGTGGCACAAAATTGGTCTGAAACAGTAGAACAACATTCTGAAGAGATGAATCAGAAACTACGAGGAAAAACAAGCTGATAAGATTAACATGCAACCTGTTTTTTTTCCTGCAGATTACTCACAAAGTTGGAGAACTAAATGATTCGACTCTTTCTAGGGCAGGAGGTAACATGTGAACCTTACAACTCCACCAAATATGTTGGCTTCACAGAGTCGGTTTCTCAATTCTGAGAACGCAAAAAGATCAGACTTGAGTTCTCGTGAAGAACGGTCTTGCCAGGCTACTTTGAAAGAACAAACTCGGAAGGACACGAGGACATCGAACGCATCTTTGTGAGAACTGAGATGTGCTGCGATCTTCCTGTTGAGCAATGGACCGTCCAAGAACATTTCTAGTCTTGGGACAGGACCACCGACCGGACAATAAATTCAACACCGTAACATTCATAAAACAAGCAAAATAACTTTTACTTTAAAGGTGTACAAGTGTGTGTAAACGCATGTTTTAAACGATAAACATACAAGCTTACCATTACTTCAGGAAGGCGTAGTTTCATTAATATACTTCTGAGGGATAAATTTGACTTTTCAACAACCTCAGATATACTGTATCTCAATCTAAATCATATATCAAAATCATTCGCTTTAGACGCATATTTAGATTATCGTTAAGCAGACAGTTACGGGTCAAACTTGCGTCATCCGCCATTGGCTTCTGGGACTTCATGCGGGTTCGGTGTGCTTAAGTCTGCATCCGAGGCATCATCGATATAAAGAACACATGGTAAATGGTCTGCACTTATATAGCGCTTTTATCCAAAGCGCTTTACACGGTGTCTCATTCACCCATTCACACACACCAATGGTAGCAGAGCTGCCATGCAAGACGCTAACTTGCCATCGGGAGCAACTTGGGGTTCAGTGTCTTGCCCAAGGACACTTCGGCATGTGGAGTCATGTGGGCCGGGAATCGAACCGCCAACCCTACGATTAGTGGACAACCCGCTCTACCGCCTGAGCCACAGCTGCCCGGGTAATGAGTCTGGGTCACGAGTCCCCCGCTACTTGTGTTCTTGAGTATTGGAATTGAACTTTGGCGGTGGACGATGATGTAGAACATGTTCACAAGGACGCAAGATCACATAAGAGCGCATACTGAGAAACAGTTAGAGTCGTCGTCGTCTTCTACCCTCTCCGCAAAAGTCTTCCGATTTCACGGGTCACAATTTTTGACACCGAGCCACAAACTTAGGCAGGATCGTAACTCCTACAGCATACGGGAGAAGTGTAGTGTACCCATCCTGAAAATTCAGGTCTGCAGTCTTTCTAACACTGTCGGCAACTTTAGCAGTTTTGTGCTCGTGCTCGCTTAAAAAAAAAAAAAAAATCAGTTTGAAATTTTGAAAAAATGTAAATGTTAAAGGTTGACACTCTTCCCTGACATCTGCATAATGGCTCCAGTGAAGCCGACGTCACAATGTGAAAAGACCGGGTGCTTTTTTTTTCCAGGCTGGGCCAAGTGTAAAAGTGTGTAAGAGTATGTGTGTGTATAGGTGTGTGTGTGTGTGTGTGTGTGTGTGTGTGTGAGAGAGAGGGATCAGGCCTCTAGGGATAGGCAGAGAATACGGGTGATTTAAACATTAGCTATTTTTAAAGTGACTGCTGTCATAACTGAGCATAGCTCATCTTTCCTCCACACCTACAAGTTTTTCCACCTGTGTGTGTGTGTGTGTGTGTGTGTGTCTATGCATGCGCACATGATTTTATAGAAGATCTACAAGAACCTGAACTTCAGCTTTT
The DNA here is from genome assembly GCF_023375685.1 of Ictalurus furcatus. Lineage (NCBI taxonomy): Eukaryota > Metazoa > Chordata > Actinopteri > Siluriformes > Ictaluridae > Ictalurus > Ictalurus furcatus. Next base: position 21,069,214 of record NC_071262.1, read on the forward strand.
TAGACCGGGAAACATGCGGAGAAGAACAGGAGCAGGAAATGGAAATAAAAGCTTGTTCATTAGAAGAGTAAATAAACACGACTCCAAAGAAATAATAGTAAATCCTCAGATCTCAAATCACATGAATGACTCACACCCTTTCATTTCCGCTGCAGAGGAATTTAATACGTTGAGTCACGCGCTGGGCGTTATGGAAGTTCAAACAAGGAGCAAATCAGAATTTTATTTAATTTAATTTTTTATTTTTTTTTTACACACCAAAAATCAGGAACACAACCAACAAAAATTTATCAATCACGAATTTTAAAAAGAAGTTTACATTCCACTTTAGCATTTAACCTGATTTTAGTATTTGTCTTACTTTTATATACTAAATGTGATACTAATGAATGAATGTATTTTTATTCTAGTTTTACACACGTCTTGTAATTATGTATTTATATCGTTCAGATTTTCTTCTCTCTCTCACCATTATTTATTGCATTAATATTATTTTCCCAATTGTACCGTTATATTTCACACTGCGCTTAGGAGTCGCTCTTTCACCCTTTGGTAGTTATTTTGTTGTTTTCAGCTTTATGTGAGCCAAGCTTTGCCTTTTATGGAGTTTTGGAAGCGTTAAATGTCAAAATCAGTTGTGCCATGAATGTGCTTTGTAATTTACGGCTAACTGGCATTTATTTATAACACGCTGTATACGAGTACCAAGAAAATCAGCATAGCCACAACCTTTCCAAATCTGGTACAAACTTTTAGTTTGGCCACAAAAACTATTGGATACAACTTGATTAAACTGTTGGTAAATGAGGCCTATTGTTAGTATCCATGAAGCTCCTCCACCTCCTGCACGCCAGTTTAAGCCCTTGGTTTTGGAAATACATCAATTTTCATCAAATATCTTGATTGGTGATGGACAAAAAGTGATCATTAGAGCGTCTTATTCAGAAATAACAGTGTAGATGCCTGGCTCTGGTAGATAGTCTATAATCTCTCCTGCCTTCTGGTTCATGATGATGTCTGCAACAAGTCCTAAAGGTCTGAAAGTGTTAAAGATCAGGAGAACTTTGGAGGCTCAGAGTCGCGACATTAATGCTACAATGAAAATCTAATCCTGATGGATCGAATAAGGCTTTCGTTTAACAAAATAAAATCAGGAGGCGCCATGAAAAAACAGAGTAACATGAATAACCTTGATAAATGTGTGGTATTAGGTTGGGATTAAACAATTACTATGGCAAGTACTGCATTCGGCGTTTTCAGCCAAAGAGAATGAGAATTTAAAATGCTTAAGAAATGTTTAAGTCCTGTTGACAGTTAATAGCTATTAAAGAGGCCACCCTGAGTGTTTGTGCCTTGGGTAAAGCCCAAGCACAGGCTAATGACGGACATGAACAGTGACTGGAGCTTTGACATTAAGCCATACTTATTTCCAGCTTATGGAACTATTGACCTTTCTAAATCTTTAAGCCATGTACATCTCCTCTTACCTATCTGGGGATTCCCGACTCGTCGCGCGAGCCTCGTTTCGGCCTGGTTTAGAGCAGGAGGATTTCAGGAGTGGGCTGGTGACACCTCTGTGAGTCCGGTGCAGGAGAGATCTGACCCGGGTGGACTGGGCACCACTGCGTCTGCGTGCCACTCGACCCACGGGACCCGAACGCAGCCTCCGCAGGGACATCGGGGAACTACAGAGAACCAGCATGGGTTCATCAGCTACATCTCACAACACAATACAACCTTTCAAACACAACACTATAGGACGACGTACTGTATTAACATGTGACATATACAGTACGAATACACACTACTCTACTACCATCCAAACTTAACTGAAGATATCATACAGTGGATATAAAAATGACTACACACTCTTGTTAAAACAAGGGATTTAGTGATAATGATAATATTAAAACATTTTTTAATAAAAGTTCAGACTGTGCTTAGAATAAAATCAGATTCACAAAAAAAAAGAAGAGGCGCAACATTTTGGAAAAGTCCAGTCAGAGTCCAGACATACCGCAAACCGCTATTTGATAGATCTGAAACATTATTGCAAGGAAGAGTCGATAATAAAGCGGCCAAATCCAGATGTGCTAAGCTGGTAGACACTTACAGAAAAAAGGACAGAGTGCTTTATTGCAAGCAAAAATGTGCTTTTGCTATAAATCACTCACATTTGTACAAAAACAACAAGGTGACAGATATGCAATAGTTTGCATACCCTTGGGACAAAATGAAGAAATGGAACATAGAACAACATGATATTTAGTGTGTTAGGTTTCAAGTCCAACTTGTAAAATAACAACGATAGCAACTACAAGCCAGACACACAGACAGCCAGATCAACAGACACACACACGTGTGAATACACACACACACAGAGTAGTAGTGTTTATGAAGTGTCAGGTGTCCTGCAGGTATCATAGGCAGAAAGATCTCTCTCTTTCTCTCACTCACACACGCACACACACAGACATGAATGTGTACACACACACACACACACACACACACACACACACACACACACACACACACTCACACACTCACACACAGCGCGAGAGAGGAGGGGCTATATCTTTTGACACCCTGTAACACCAAATAAGCAGCTAATCATAGTGAATATTCACTGAAACCAAAAACTTCATTGTGTCGAACCATGACCTGGAATGTTCCTCTAGCATCAGCACGTCCAGCTAAATTCTAACAGTACATACAAAATATTACATGCTGACATGGCATTTAGTCGGTTGACCTCTGACATCAATGGCGCACTGACCCTTGACCACTAAAGTACTACAGTATTTCACAACATGGCCTCAGTTACACCACTAATAATAATTAATAACACAAACTTCTACATAAGTGATGAAGAGTCAAATATCCAGAGAGAAAAGCACACACATCTGCTCACTGGTGGAAAACCACAGTGCTGTTGAATTCTCCATTCTGATTGGTCAGAAAGTGTTCTACAGTATAACAGCAGCTCTGACAGCAGGTCTGGCACTACATAAACACATGTTGTTGTTTTTAAAGTGAGTAATTGTAGATATGGAGAAGCTTTCTTTGGAAGGAGTCTCCAATGTCAGCGCATTGCAAGTCTGAAGTAAAACGATCACTTTAAAGTTTTCGTCACAGGAAAGCGTTCACGAGAGACGACATTTATTTTCCTGTCTTATTAACCTCAAGAGAAACAAAAAGAGAGACTGGTGAGGGAATGACTGTTATAGCTGCTATAACATACAATAAGTCATAACTGTAAAAATCTATATCTTGAATTTAGATATTTCTGTAAAGCTGCTTTGGGACAATATCTATTGTTAAAAGCGCTATACAAATACAATTGAATTTAACTGATTAACGAGAACTACCTGATTTTGCTGAGCAGACAAATCATCAGTGTCACAATGTGCCATTCTTTAATAAATAAAATGTGTAATTGTTGGCAGATTGCAGTGTAAAAGAGTAATAAAACACTTTGGGACATGCTGTTTTTGGAAAATAATCAATCAAGCTCATTGACAGCACATCCCTAAGTGTTATAATTCTAACATAATGGAAATCATGGAATAGAAGGAGATGAAACAAACAATTTCAAGATGTTAATGGGTTATTGGACACTATGTTTTACAGCTAAATCTGAAAAAATGAAAAATGTACTAAAATGTTATACATCACACTTTAGCCGGAGTTGCTGAGTTACAATTTTACTAAATATTACTTATAAACTTAGTCAATTTACATGATTATATCGAGAAACTCATTGCGAGTGAACATATAAATAACGGCAATTACAGGACTATGGAATGATTAATGAAAAGCCTATTGGTGGTTGGCTGCGTTTCAGCCATAATGATGCTCAATCCACGCTGAAAGCATTTGTTCGCACCAAACAGCGGCTCATGGGCAAACTCAAATCCTCGGCTGTTAGACGGCTCGGTGCTGAAAGATGAAGTATGGTGCTCTCACACAAAACTAAATCATTTCTGATGAGGATAATTCTCACGCTGAGAATTATCCCCCAACCCCCCCCAGCGACCCCTGGTGACCCCTCACCTCATCGCTGTGATTTCAGCTACTTGGCACTAACGTGAAAATGGTGGGGAATGACCGGTATGCAGCCGTTTCCCATCATCCCTTGCTCCCAGAGATTCCCATTACTACTCCTGAGCCTGCTGAATACGTGCATCAACAAACGGACACAAATTCAACAGGCAGCCATGAGATGTTTTAACCACGATGCCTTTTAAGACCTCAAGAACAACTAAATTGAGGGCAAGAAGCCCTCAATGTTTAACTTTAAACTGAGATCTTATCTCTGTAGAATAATTAACTGCAGGAGTAGACAAAACAATAGATTTAATTGACTAGGATGAAATGATAGCTAACTATGGAATAATGTATGACTAGTTAGTTAGTTAGTGTGTAAATACAGACATAGGAAGTCATAAACTCCGTCTACTGTTTTTGATACCATTGATCATATTATTCTCCTTGGTAGACTAGAAAACGTTGTTGGCGTTAAGGGAATGGCCCTCTCCTGCCTCAGGCCTTATTAGACTGATTGCACTCACGAAAGTATATTGTCCTTAAGCATTATGGGGCAATAAGCATATCTAATAATCTCTCCCTCCCTTTCCCACGCGCTCCCTCTCGCTTTCTGTCAAGCTACACATGATGCTCCTGAGATACCAGTGATCCTGACACCTTCTGCTCTCCGGACCAGCCTGATCCATCCTGATGCCCTACTTCTGGTTGGAGTTCTCATCAGTTGGAAGTCACATGCTGCTGCTGAGGATGGCCCCACATGGTGCAGCCTAAAGATCATTGCGATTGCTGAAGATGGCACCACTATAAAAATAAAGATAGCTTTGGACCTCAATTCATATGAACAGCTTTGCTATGATGACTAGTACAACTGCCACAAACAGTTTTGCTCTCAAGTCTCCATCAGTGAACATTGGGGAAATTCAACAAAACAGACTTCATGTAAAATGTATTAGCACATATATAGAAGGGATTTACTTATTTATAATCGCACTATCCGGTGTCACCCAGATGAGGATGGGTTCCCGTTTGAGTCTGGATCCTCTCAAAGTTTCTTCCTCATTTCGTCTCAAGGAGTTTTCCCTCACCACCGTCGCCTCTGGCTTGCTCATTAGGGATAAATTCATACATTTAAGATCTATATCCTGAATTTATACATTTCTGTAAAGCTGCTTTGGGACAGTGCCTATTGTTAAACGCGCTATACAAATAAAACTGAATTGAATTGGCGAAATTTCAGTTGCACGAAATTGTTCTGCACGGTCTTACACAGTGTTGTTTGTTGGTAAATGAGACCTTTTAGCTGTACTCATGTTCGACGCACGTGAATCGAAGAAGGCTTTGGCTGACTGCACGTTGTGACGAGGTCACATGACACGTCTCGGCCCACATCTGTGGAAAATCTGTGGTCATTTTTGAAAAATTGCAAGCTGCTCCGAATATTGCGGAGCTTGCTTGATTTTGCGTTAAATTATGCGATCGCAAAAATGGCGAAATCCTGAAGGGACTGAATGAAAATTTTTCGCAAAAGTCAATAAGTAGCAGTTATTTTCTTTCTCCGGTCCCTCTGAACTGACCCTACTTGTCGCCAGGGGCAACTACGGATGAAAACAAAAAAAACAACAACTAATAATCCACTTGTCCTGAGTGCCCATGATCCTGATTTTGCAGAATTGATTAATATGGATCTACAGCCTGAGGAATATGGAAATCATGTCCTACTACCATCACAAATAACTAGCTAGCTGCTAGTAAACTAGTTTGCATCGTTAACTTCTCAGAGATTTATTTAACAAATCGTAAACACACACCAAAAACAATTTTGTCACGAACATTACCAAAGTTAGCTAGCTGCCTAGCATCATATTTGAAAAATGTGCTTATTGGACCATAACAAGGTCAACAGCTAGAACCTATTCATGTTACACAGGTGCACTCACTCACTGGTAAAAGACCAGGTGATGCTTCTCTATGCATTTGGGTGAGTCTGTGGACAGTGTCGCCTCAGATTCCTGTTCCTGGCTGACAGGAGCAGAACCTGATG